>NW_024871108.1:0-47500 GCF_019054845.1 Dipodomys spectabilis
TCCTTTCCTTCCTTCCTTCCTTCCTTCCTTCCTTCCCTCCCTCCCCTCCCTCCCTCCCTTTCTTCCTTCCTTCCTTCCTATCTTTCTTTCTTTTGCTGGTCCTGGGTCTTGAACTCAGGCCTGGGCCACAGACAGGTGCCCGGCTCCTTCCCTTTCATTCACGGCTGTTTTCTGTCTAAATAACAGTGCCATGGATTTTCCCCTTCCCCTTTCTTCCCTGGCTGGTGGCATTTGTGTTTTCAGTGTTCAGACACTGGCTGGTTTTCTACTCATTTTATTTTCCTTGTGATGGTGTGAGAATTGACGGGCTGTGGGCTGTGTGTGTGCGTTTGGCTCGTGAGGAGAGCTCAGGAAGCGTTCAATCAATAAGAGAAAAAGAGAATAAAAATGATCTGATGTGTTCAATTGTATCAACTTGGTAAAATATGGTTTTGTGGACCTTAGCCCTGTGAGTTGAAAAGCTCAGGGTCCATGTCTTAACTGACCTGTCCATGTCAATCTAACTGAAAGCCTTCACCAATTACAAGCCTTCTTGTCGATCTTTGGGTGTTACAGTTTTAAGGACGAGGCTGCATGATTTCTGCAGCCAGAAATAGTTAATTTGAAAACATACAGCCGCTACCAGGGGCTCCCACCTGTCATCCTAGAGACTCAGGAGACTGAGATCTGAGGATCGCAGTTGGAGGCCGGGTCTGGGCAGGAAAGTCCGTGAGACTCTGAGCTCCAACGAACCACCCCCAAAAAAGCCAGACATGGAGCTGTGGTTCAAAGTGGTAGAGCACTGGCCTTGAACAAAAGAGCTCAGGGACAGCGCTCAGGGCCTGAGTTTCAAGCCCCAGGACTGACAGAAGGAAAAAAATTGCACACACACAACACACACACATATTTGCTTATATACAATAGACTAAGAAATACTTATCTGTTGTATCAGTTGACTTACATTGCGATCAATTCCTTTGACACACCAGGCAGGATTTAGAGGAAGATGGCAAGTCTTTACATCTTGAAAGAAATTCTTCTAACCTGCCTATCTCTTCCTCCAGGACTTCCTGGAAGAGAAATAAATCATTAGGAAACAGAAGCACTTCAGAAGCCGTCAAACTGTTCCAAAAAGAAATGTACTCGTGACCTAGCTTATGTTACTGGGACTCCCTCTGTTCATCATCTTGACAATAAAAAACAAGAAATTGTCAAGAGCCTGAGTCTTGCAAATTATTCTTTTTCCTATTGATTAAACACCCTTTTTATTTGTGCCAGAACTCAGGGCCTGGGCACTGTCCCTGAGGATTTTGTTTCTGTTTTGTTGTGTTTGGCTCAAGGCTGGTGCTCTACCACCTGAATCACAGATCCACTTCTGTTTTTTGTTGTGGCTCATTGGGGAGAATTGTCTCATGGACTTTCCTGCCCAGGCTGCCTTTGAACTGTGATTCTCAGATCTCCTGCGTAGTTGGGATGACAGGCCTGAGCCATCAGCGCTCCGGCCAATCTTAAGAAAACTTTAACCTAGAATTTGTGCATTCTTACAACAGTCTAAGTTGTACTGATGTTTTAAGATGCACTGTCAGGGGTCCAAGTGTCTTTAAATTGGTCTTTTCACTGAGTACTGGTGGCTCACGCCTGTCATGCTAGCTACTCAGGAGGCTGAGATCTGAGGATCACGGTTCAAAGCCAGCCTGGGTAGAAAGTCCATGAGACTCTTATCTCCTGTTATTAACCACCAGAAAACCGGAAGTGGCGCTGTGGCTCAAGTAGTAGAGCGCCAGTCTTGAGTCTAAGAGCTCAGGGACAGCGCCCAGGCCCCGAGTTCAAGCCCCAGACTGACCAAATTTTTTGTTCTGTCAGACGTGGGGCTTGAACCTCTGGTCCTTTCTCCTCAGCTTCCCTCTGTGTAGTTTATGGAACTCTTAAGAAAAGCTGTGTTGTGGTGACAGACATTATCATTAATATTAGGGAAAGGAAGCGAAAACAATAACTCGCATGAAATGGTTTAAATATCTGATAACTGAGGATAGCCAAGGAATTTGCTTTCTAAGCTATGACATTAAAACTTACTTGAGGGCTGAGAAGGTGGCTCAGTGGTAGAGCGCTTGCCTTGCATGCCTGAGGCCCTGGGTTCGATTCCTCAGTACCACATAAGCAAAAAGAAAAAAGCCGGAAGTGGCGCTGTGGCTCAAGTGGTAGAGTGCTAGCCTTGAGCTGAAGAGCTGAGGGACAGCGCCCCAGGCCCAGAGTTCAGGCCCCACGGACTGGACCCCCCCCCAAAAAAAAAAATAAATAAAATTTACTTGAACACACACACACACCTACACACACACACACACACACACACACACACACACACACCACACACACAATTTGTACTCTGTTAAGATGGATTTCCTGACACACCTGTCTTTGAGAGTCGTTGGCAGTTTTGACTTTTTCCGCAATGTCTCCCAGAAGGTGGACAAGTTTCCTCTCCTTGGAAAACTCCTCATTCAAGGCTTTTCCGACACAGAATTGGAGAGCAGCCAACAGCTTCTGGTACCAGCTTTGAAAATAAGGTTCATTCAGGGCATCCTCCAGCAGCCTGACACAAAGGAATTCTGGTAAATGGTAGATAAATCGATAGGTGCTAGATAGACAGACAGACAGATAGATGATGGATGGATAGATAGATGATAGATAAATGGATGGATGAATGGGTAGATGATAGATGGATGGATGGATAGATAGGTAGAGCTGATCTCTAGAGCTGAAAAATTTTAAGCACTTCTAGCAGAAACATCTAGTGAATCCCTACTACTGTAGGTACTTTTATAGTTTAGGAGGGTGACAAATGTTGCTCGCTGTGTGTGTGTGTGCGTGTGTGCACACGTGCATGTGTGTGTGCATGCTTCTGTGTGAGCAGCCACCAATTTCCATCTGACAGCGAATGCAATTCGAAGAGTAAAGAATCAATAAGAGATGGGGCAGGTTCTCCTTCCCATTCATTTGTCCATATTCTATTTTCTCCTTCATTCTCTTGGGTCAAGAACAGCCTTTGACTTACTGGAGGTCATTTTGAGAAGCAATTTCAACAGATTGGGCCCGGCATAAGCCCCTTTCCCTCTGTTTCTTTAAAAGATAATAATCACACATTCTCCCTGATGAGGGTAATTCTATCCTTAATATTTCTGCTTGATAACCTGGAGTATTGTCTGTCTGTCTGTCTATCATATATCTATCAATCATTATCTCTATTATCTATCTATCCATCTATTTCTGCCTATCTACCTATCATCTATCAATCATCTATCAGCTTTCTTTCTTGAGATATCATCTGTCAATCATCTTTCCTCTTTCCTTCCTATTAACTCTTTACATTCTTGGATGGTCTGTGTTTTCTGCAATTGGCTACAAGCGTGCAAATGCACACACACAGAACATCAAGATAGTCTGTGAGGATGGTGGGGTTTGAAGAGTATACCACAGCACTGTTTCCTAGTTTTTTGGGGTTTCTGTAAGATGGAGACTTAATGGATACAGAATTTCTAGATCCCATAGCAGGATATATCAGCGTTTTCTTTTTTTTTTTTTTGGG
The DNA here is from genome assembly GCF_019054845.1 of Dipodomys spectabilis. Classification (NCBI taxonomy): domain Eukaryota; kingdom Metazoa; phylum Chordata; class Mammalia; order Rodentia; family Heteromyidae; genus Dipodomys; species Dipodomys spectabilis. The sequence continues at coordinate 3,563 of NW_024871108.1, forward strand.
TCCGGCTTGAACTCTGGGCCTGGGCGCTGTCCCTCAGCTCTTCAGCTCAAGGCTGGCGCTCTACCACTTGAGCCACAGCGCCACTTCTGGCTTTTTTCTTTTTGCTTATGTGGTGCTGAGGAATCGAACCCAGGGCCTCAGGCATGCAAGGCAAGCGCTCTACCACTGAGCCACCTTCCCAGCCCTATATCAGCGTTTTCAAACACTTTGAATATTGAGTTACTTGGTTTGGGGAATCTTTTTTTTTAACCAGTTTTAGTACATAAATACAATTCTAGAACCATCCAGTTTCTGTGTACATGATTAATATATATATATATGTATATAGTATATATATACATATAGTATATATCTATATATATATACATATACGATATACATATACATATACAATATATATATATACATACATATATATATATATATATATATATATATATATTATGGACTGGGCATGTGGCTCAGTGGTAGAGTGCTCGCCTAGCATGCATGAAGCCCTGGGTTTGATTCCTCAGGACCACACACACAGAAAAAGCTGGAAGTGGTGCTGTGGCTCAAGTGGTTGAGCACCAGCCCTAAGCAAAAAGAAGCTCAGGGACAGCTCCCAGGCCCTGAGTTCAAGCCCCAAGACTGGCAAAAAGAAAGAAAAAAGACTGCATGAAGGAAATCCACAAGTTTTTATGAGCACAATGAAAGAAAAGATTACATTGTAGGGTTTGACAAAGTCGAGCAACTTATAGAATTCTATAGTCGATTGGGGTCCAATAATACTTCTTGTAGATTTTAGTCCATTAGAAATGAATTTCCTTTTTTTTTTTTTTGTTTTTTAAACAAAATTCTTTTCCCCTGGGCCATCTGTTTGCTTCTCTCTGGTTCCAAGGAGGAAAAACCACATTGGATTCTTTGTTTGGAATAAAACAGAGAGAGTCAGACCTACAGAGAAGACAACATCCAAAAATAATCCCAAGAGTTGGGGGAGGCCTAGCGCATTTGAGGGGTGGTTTATTTTCCTGGGAGACAGTATCTGGTTCAAGGCTGGCTCCCTTTCCAACTGACAGCTTCTCCCATGTCCAAACCCCATAGCTTCTCACTCAGCCTGTGAAGAATTTAATTCTTAAACAATTCAGATTGGAAGCCATGCTGTGTCAGAGATGGCTCATCAGAGACCGGATGTCCACTCTACTTGCATTTCTACACCCCAAGACACAGATGCGTCGACGGACATGTCTTTACGCTGTGGGATTTTACCCACAGTGCTTGTGTTCAGAAGATGGTCCATAGAAATCCTAGTCTCCAAAAGACATCGTAGCAGCCTGGAAACTTCCACCCAACTGGGGGGAAAAAAACACTGAGGGGGGAAAAAAGAGAGAGAAAAGCTGAAGGGATTGAGCAGCAGTATGGCAGGTTGGAAATGCAAAGGTAAGAAAGGAGCATTTCAAGGTGCAGCATTTCAAGGTGTGGCACCTGGCCAAATTCTCCAGCTCTATTAAGGCAAGAGCCAGCCGGCCGTGATTCAATTCCACAGGATCCCTGTGGCAATCCCCCCCAAAAGGAAAAGTAAATGCATCAAATCTAGATGCTTCAAGAAGCTTGACACCCCTCACCCCCAGCGCTAGGCATGCTGGGTAGGCAGTAAGAGCCATGCATCAGGGCTGAGTAAAACAGAGAAGGAAGTTATCTCAATTAAGTAGATTCAGACAGAATCGCAACACGTTGCATGCATGCAATGAGGATGGTTTTTCTCTCCAACCTCCTCCCCCCCCCCCCACCCCCCACTTTGGAAATGGAAGCTCATCTTCATATTTTTCACGGATGCCGTGCTGGTGAAAATCACAGGGAAATGACAAGTTCATCAGTCAACCCACACAGGGCCGAAAAATATAATCTTATCAACCAGTTCTCTTTGCCTCCTGACTTCCTGCAGTCTTGCTCTTAATTTTAGCTTTGGAAAAATTATTATTATTATTATTGTTGTTGTTGTTGTTGTACCAGTCATGTCCTAGGCACTGAACTTGAAATTTTTCTGCTCAAGGTGCTCTACAACTGTGTCATACCTCCACGTCCCAGCTTTTTGGTGGTTCATGGGAGAGAAGAGTCTCATGGACTTTCCTGCCTGGGCTGGCTTTGAACCAGGATCCTCAAAATCTGAGCCTCCCGAGTTAGGTAGGATGACAGGCAGGAGCCACGGGTGCCCAATGTTAATTTTAGTTTGCAATAGAAGCACCCTAAAGGCAGACTTTGAATTTTCTTTCTTTCTTTTTGCCCACTTTGTGGATTTCCTGTGGATGGAGAGGAGAAATATCCACTGACAGAAAAGAAAGACACAAGGGAGAAGGAAAGATCTGGGTCACTCCAGAGCTTTCTCTCCCATTTCCTGCCGTAGCTGCGGGTATTTTACACAGACAGATCAGGGAACAAGTATTTATGAAGTTCTTCAAGTTATATTTACTCTAGAATAAATAAAGGCTGAAATCCAATATGGATTCCATATTAGACTCTCATCTTCCCATATGGAAATTGGATACCACATTCTGTATTTGCAATCCCATTGGATTTCCATAGGGAAATCTTGGATGTGAGGTTTCTGTTAAAACGGAATTGTACCCTCCCAAGCCTGGAACCCAATGATCAAAAAGAAAGAAAGAAACCCTGCACCCCAAATCCTGCCCCTCTTAAGAGTTGTTTGTGTCAGGTGTTTTAGACATAGAGATGAGAAAGGCTAATGAACATACTGAACTGAAAAAATAAACAAAAACTGTCAGGAGCTCAGTGAATGAATTCGATGACTGATCATTGTCACCATACTATTCTAGGCTAAAAAGCAAAGCCACACACACACACACACACACACACACACACACACACACACACACACACCACACACCACAACTACCACCACCACCACCACCATCACCACCACCACCACCACAACCACCAACAGCAAACAACTGTAAAAGGAATGAAAATGGCTTTCTTTCATGGATCAGAACAAGTCTCAAAGGGTAATTCAGAATTGCTTTGATTCAGCTCATTTGAACACGTACATTCTTTCGCCAGTGTTGAGATTTTATTGCTATTGTATTATGAATAACACTTATTTTTGTGTGTGTGTACCAATCCTGGAGCTTAAACTCAGGGCCTGGGTGCTGTCCTTGAGCTTTTTTTTTTTAAACCCAAGGCTGGTGCTCTACCACTTGAGCCATAGCTCCACTTCCAGCTTTTAGCTGGTTCACTGGAGATATGAGTCTCCTAGACTTTTTCTGCCTGGGTTGGCTTCAAACAGTGATCCTCAGATCTCAGCTTCGGGATATAGGCTTGAGCCACTGACACGGGACATAATTCTGAGTACCTGCAGAATGAATACTGTGGCTTCTTTTATTTTTATTATTTTTGGAGGATGGAAGTCATTCATTCCTCCTCCAGTTCTTCCTCGCTTGGGAAATTGTAGCAGACCCCACGACACCAGAAATCCTACAGACCTGGAGTCCTGTGATTTGGTTTATGTGGACCAAAATGGAGCTGGGAGGTGGGGGTGGAGGGGGTAGTATGGGACAGGAAGTGGAGGGGCGGGGCGAAGGGAAGACTGACAGCCTGGTAGAACTCTAGGCTTGAGGGATGTTTAAATCAGCCCCAGGGATGACTCTGCTTTTGCCCTGATTCATCACAAATATAGCCCTGAGTGCCTGTTTTTTTTTTTTTTTTTTTTAAGGGTATAGTTATTTATTTATTTTTGGAATGCAGGTGCCATTGTTTTAAAGGCATCTGTTTTTTAAATAAATTTTCTCTTGAACAAGATTTCCTTAAAAAAAAAAAACAACAAAAAACCAGCATGGCTATTTTTCTTTTTGCTTTCTAAATATTTCTTAAAAATAGCAACCCAAAAATGTATATATATATATATATATATGTATATATGAATATATATATACATATATATACATATATATGTATGTATGTATGTATGTATATATATATATGTATATATATATATATATATATATATATATATATATATATATATATATATTTCTCCCCTCTTTACCCCTCAGCCTTTTGTTCTTGCCCAAGCCGCTGGTGAAAAGCTGGGTATTTCATCAGATTGTGCAGTGAACAATTTTCAAGTGTTTGAACTCAGCCAGAGAGGCAGGTTAGGTTGCTACGGGCAAGGCCAAAGCTGGCTTTGAAATGCAGAATTCTCCTGGAACTTCAGCCACACATCGCCGCTGGACTGGCAGCTTCCTCCTTCGACTCCACAGAAATTCCGAGACAGCGTGTTGTAGTCTGTGAACGCTATTCAAAGGTTGATTTCCTCCCGGGATATTTATCCCTGAGACATTGGGAGCTGTGTTTGATGTTCTAAGAAAGCTTTCTGGAACATTCTTGTTCATCCTTATGAAAGAACTCGGACTCTTGAAGTTGGCTAGACCCATTCAATCTCCTTCCTTTTGGAAACTAAATAAAGACTGTAACCATGTTCTCTGATTCTGTCTTTGCTTCCCGGACTAGTTTGATGTTATTATTATTTTTTTCTTTTTCTTTGCTGGTGCTGGGCCTGGGCACTGTCCCTGAGCTTCTTTTGGCTCAAGGCTAGCTTTCTACCACTTGAGCCACAGCACCACTTTTGGCATTTTCTGAGTTGTTTATTGGAGATTGGAGTCTCATAGACTTTCCTGCCCGGGCTGGCTTTGAACCATGATCCTCAGATCTCAGCCTCCCGAGTAGCTGGGATCACAGGCGTGAGTTTACAGCATGCAGTTTCTATTTTAATCTCTTCATGTGCAATGCCCTTAACTTTGACAGCTCTGTTATTAAAGCTGTGATTCTCCTATGCACTGATCTCCGTTGCTGTCACAGGCATGCACACACTGAGCAAACGACACCAGAGCTGAATACGTTTGAAGTCAGGGAGTTGAGGGCAGACACAAAGATTTTATAAGATCACAAGGGTGGGATTGGGGTCCATTGAGTTTTTTTGGGGGGGGTGTCAGTTCAGAGTACAGGGCTCATAGTTGGGTTTAGATACGCAAGGACATTTTTACTTTTTATTTTCCTGAAAAAATAGCTGTGTGTGTGTGTGGGAAATCTCTTGTGTCCATTTCCTGGAGTCCATTGGGATCAATATTCTTTTCTTTTTTTTTTTTTTGTCGGTCGTGGGGCTTGAGCTCTGGGCCTGGGCGCTGTCCCTCAGCTCTTCAGCTCAAGGCGAGCGCTCTACCACTTGAGCTACAGCGCCACTTCCGGTTTTCTGGTGGTTTATTGGAGATAGGAGTCTCAAGGTCTCTCCTGCCCGGGCTGGCTTTGAACCTCGATCCTCAGATCTCAGCCTCCTGAGTAGCTAGGATTACAGACGTGAGCCACCAGCGCCCGGCTTCAATATTCTTTTCTATGATCAGAGGTGCCTTTGTGTTCCTCCACTCAGAGTTTCCTCCTCGGGTCTCCCTGTGTGTGGATGTCTAGAGTCCTGTGTCACCTGCCCTGTCATTTTTAATTTTGATAAGCTAGGTAAGCCCTCACAGCTAGGACAAAGTTTATATAATACCAGAGAATCAGTATTTCTTTCAGAGTTTTTTCCCCCCATGCATGAGCAAGTTTTTTCCAAAGGAAACAGAGGCATAAGCTCCAAACTCTGGTCTCTAGAAAGATGTATGGAAAGAACTTAGTTTGCATTCAGAAGACTTTTTTTTTTTAATTATAAAAGCAACTTAACATGTTGTAAAAATGGCAACTTCCTTTAAATCACGTCTTTGTTGGGACGCTGGTCGCCGGTGGCTCACGCCTGTCATCCCTGCTACTCAGGGAGGCTGAGATCTGAGGATCGTGGTTCAAAGCCAGCCCGGGCAGGAAAGTCTGTGAGACTCTGATCTCCCATGAATCACCAAAACGCCAGAGTGGTGCTGTGGCGCAAATGGTTGAGTACAAACACTCAGAGACTGGACCCAGGCCTTGGGTCCGAGCCCTAGGACTGGCACCCAAAATAAATAAAGTAAAAAGGGTTAAAGTGGGCATCTACAGGACCATAGTCAGATAAACACACGGAATAGCTACTTTACATAGCCCTCAAGTCTAATCTGAAGTGAGATTCAGAGCAAGGTATGACTTGAACCCATTCACCGTGGCTTTGCCAGGGACGGTGCACACACAGGTCGCTGATGGACGTTCCTGACCGTGTTTATGGAAGGATTTCCAAGAATACCTCTTCCCATCACCAGCTCCACTCCTTTCATTTCCCAGACTGCCATGTGCTGCAGCTGCAGAGCTGTGCTAGGCCGAGACCAAACCGACCCCGGGAACTGGGAACCCGCAGGCAAGAAGTCTTTTGCACAAATCTCTGCCTGCTGGTGGCTAGCTCAGAATCCGAATTCAGAGCAATAGAGACCAAGGCTACAGAGAGAGAGAGAGAGAGAGAGAGAGAGACAGACAGACAGACAGACAGACACAGACACAGAGACACAGAGAGAGACAGAGACAGAGAGAAACAGAGACAGAGAGACAGGCAGACACAGACTGAAAGACAGAGCGAGCCAGAGAGACAGAGACAGACAGACAGACAGACAGAGAGGTGCGCGCGACATGGTGAGGTCTATTTTCCGTAAGAAGCAAGTGGACGCTGGCTGGGTAATAAAGTTGGACTCTGCTCTGTGCAGACTTGTTTTCTCTCTCTTATTAGCCAATGGCACAGAAATTTCTAGAAATGAGACGGTCTTGTTGGAAAGAGGGATGGTAGGATTTCACGAGGTCCTAAGTACAGGGGAGTGAAACTGGTTTGCTCTGTGCTGAGAGCAGTCACTCATGGCCTTACGGCTGATTTCAGCCGCTCAAGGCCCTAGCAGTAGACGGCGCATTTGCTGCGGGAACCTCTGTGTTTCTCTGTGGCCTTCGGGGCAGCCTGGTGGGGGGAAGCTGACAGGTTCCATTTGACTCCACGTCTCAGCTAGTGTTTGCCAAAGGGAGCCAACAGTGTATAACAGTACTGTACTGTCCTATGATCCACAACATAGAACGGATACATTAATAGTATTATTCAAATATTAATTGTTCAAATATTGTTATTCAAAATAAGACTTAAAGGTCATTTAAATATTATTCAAAGCAATGTTTAAAATTAATATGTAAATACCATTAATTATAATTGTCAATTATATTTCTTATATATCATTTAACAAATCAATATATACTTAATTAAGATATACTTAATTAAAAGATAATTAATATATAATTAATTGAAATATATCAATAGATAATTATATTTTAATTAATTATATATTAAGCAAGATATAGCTAATAGTAATTGAGTAATACATAAAACATTACTGTATAGTTAATGATCAATTATATTAATAACATGCAATACATTATTATTAGTTGTACAATTAATTAACATATCAAACTAATTAATGGTATTTTAGTATTTTAACAATTATTTATATTATATAATATTGAAATATCAAAACTACTCTACAATATTAGTCATTAATTAATAATGAAATATTTGGGATACTTTGTAATACTTGTGACCTTTCTACCTTAGAGTTAAAATCTCTTAGATCTGTTACTACAACCGGCCACTACGTGGTACCGTACATATTCTTCCCAATCAGACCGTGAAATCTGCGTCCTGTGTGATGAAATCTTGTGATGGGAGATAGACCGTGGCCGCCGATGAGACTCTGAGCCATCTGATGACTTTGAAAGGGGTCAGACCTGCAATCAAACACTGATGAGCGTGACTATGAACGCTAATTAAATAAGGACAAATCAAATGTATCCTGATGAGCAATTACTGGATGTATTTTTTTTAATGCTTGATAGACAAACTATTTTTTATTCTTGTACAATGTTAGGTTGAAAGAACATGTGTTAGAAATGATAACCTTCCCTTCCCTCCCTCCCTCCCTCCCTCCCTCCCTCCCTTCCTCCCTCCCTCCCTCCCTTTCTCCTTTCCTCTTTCCCTTCCTCCCTCTTCCTTCCTTCCTTTTTCCTTCCTTCTTTCCATCCTTTTCTCTCTCCCTTCCTCCTTCCCTTCTCTCCTCCCTCCCTCCCTCCCTTCCTTCCCTCCTTTCTTCTCTCCCTCCCTTCTTCCTTTCTTTCCTTCCTCTCTCCCTCCTTTTCCCCTATCTCCTTCCTTCCCCCTCCCTCCCTCCCTCCCTCCCTCCCCCCTCCCTCCCTCCCTCCCTCCCTCCTTCCCTTCCTTCCTTCCTTCCTTCCTTCCTTCCTTCCTTCCTTCCTTCCTTCCTTCCTTCCTTCCTTCCTTCCTTCCTTCCTTCCTTCCTTCCTTCCTTCCTTCCTTCCTAAAAGCTCATTTTGAGGAGAATGCAGTGCTGGCACCCTGTTTTACTTGCTGGGAGCATTAGAGCACAGATGATATTTGCTGTGGATTTTCAGGCATCTCGGCCTTCTGTATTGTCACCAGGCCAATTCAATCCGGGAGACGGAACGTCTGAGCCAGAAATTCAGCTCTCAAAGAAACGAAGGCATTGGCATGTTAAACCAGGGGGTCCCCTGCGAACTCGGGGGCTGGCCTGACATTTTCAGACGTTTCTCCTCCCAGATTCAAAAGGAAAAAAAATAATAAATTACAGTGATCTCACTCAGCTTTCCCGCGAGAACTGCGCCAGCCTCCCAAGTCATTCATACCTGCTTTGGGGGTTTCTCTACAAAAAGAGTCCCCCCCAAACTAAGACAGTGGAGATCACGCCGACAGAAAGCCCTGAGCAAGAAAGACTGCAGACTCCACTTGGTTTCCTCTAATATCGGCTGTCATGTGCATGGAGGGCGATTCTGGGGGAGAAAGGGAATTACTGCAGAGAAGAAAAGCTCTCTCTGGCGCTTTGAGAGCGCCCCCTGGATCTCTTAGGGGCCTGGGTCGTGTTTCTCATTCCTGACTAGACAGGATTGTGCAGAACACACAGGAAGCTTAAGATCGGAACTGTCCTTCTTCAGCTGTTTCCAAGAAGGGAGGACAGGAGGGTGACTTCCTTTGCTGGGCTGCATAGTATTCCCCGCTGAGGTCGGGGCTGGAATCCACAGAACCGGGGATTATCCACCATCAAAGAAGGAGTATGGGATGGACAGATAACTGTGGAGGACAGCAGGGGCTTAGAGAGGGTAGCACAAGGTCAGCATAGAGAGAAGAGATGACAGATATAAGGCACAAGCCAAGGAGCCTCGGGTCTAGGGAGGTGCAGTTCCTTCAGCCTGTTGTAACAAGACAACACCAACGGGTTGTTTATACCCATCATCTTTTATACGCCAGGTGCCCATGGCCCATGCCTCTAATCTTAGCTACTCAGGATCTGAGATCTGAAGATCAACGTTCGAAGCCAGTCTGGGCAAGAAAGCCTATAAGACTCTTAGCTCCAATTTACCATCGAAAAGTCGGAAGTGGAACTGTGGCTCAAGTGGTAGAGCGCCAGCCTTGACCACAAAAGCTCACGGACAGGGCCCAGGGCCTGAGTTCCAGTCCTAGGACCGGCATACACAAAAACCAATCAGCCAGCCAGACAAAAACAAAGTAAACAAAACAAGAAAGACTCCATCATTTTCACAGGGTCCTGAAAAGCAAGAAGGCCAAAGGGAAGGTGTCACCAGCCTTCCCCATGTCTTTCCTGCTTCCTCTTCCAACCTCTTTGATGCCTTGGCTTTCTCAGCATGAAGGCCTGGTCCCTCCTCACACGTGTGTGTGTGTGTGTGTGTGTGTGTGTGTGTGTGTGTGTGTGAGTCCTGTGGTCTTGAACTCAGGGCCTGGACGCTGTCCCTGAGCTCTTTTGTGCAAGGCTGGCACTCTACCACTTGAGCCACAGCTCAAGTGGTTTTCTGGTGCTTCATTGAAGATAAGAGTCTCACGGACTTTCTTGCCTAGGGGCTGGCTTTGAACCGTGATCCTCAGATCTCAGTCTCCTGAATCGCTGCACACGTTACTTATTTCAGGTTTTGCATTAGTTGCTTCCTCCCTTCTTTCCTCCCAGCTCTGGGAGGGTGTGTGACATTTCTTTAAATTTTGCTTGCTGAGCTCTCCATCCCTTGTTGGGACAGTGACTTGTACTTTTGTTGCTGACTTATGGAAGGGAGGGAGGAATGAAGAGGCTCTGATTTCTACTCCATAGATAAGATTGGTAGAAAATTGCTATGGAAACCGAGTGTCCATCCTCTTAAGTATGCAAGGACCTTCGTGGAACACTGAAAGCCACACAGGTCAGTAGATGAACAAGAGACTAAGTAAGCGGCAGGTTGGAGGCCCTTTGCTTCAAAACAAGCATCACCACCAAAGCCACCAACACAACCATGTTCACTGCAGCATTGTTCACCATAGTCAAGATACGGAATCAACCCAGACTCCCTTCTGTGGATGAATGGCTCAAGAAAACGTGGTACAGATACACAATGGAGTTCTATGCTTCCATCAGAAAGAATGACACTACCCCATTAGTAAGGAAGTGGAAAGACTTGGAGAAAGTTATATTAAGTGCAGTCAGCTGGACTCCAAGACACATAGGCTGCATGGCTTCCTTCATTTGTAATACTTAGAATATGTCTATAAATCTACAAATAAACCCAATGGGCGGTAAAGGGCAAAGAATTACATTTGGATAGGATTAATCACAACACTCTAAGCATTCACACAGTGAGGACGATGGGATATTCTTTGGAGAGGATCACAACAGCTCAATAGCTATGTGCATATGATCCTATAAAATGATGCTTATCGAAATGACTCCAGGAGATGGAAACAAGAGGGTTTTTTTTTTAAACTATACTGTTTGTCCTTCCTTCCTTCTTTCCTTCCTTCCTTCCTTCCTTCTTTCCTTCCTTCCTTCCTTCTTTCCTTCCTTCTCCTTCCTTCCTTCCTTCCTTCCTTCCTTCCTCCCTCCCTTCCTTCCTTCCCTTCCTTCCTTCCTTCTCCTTCCTTCCTTCCTTCCTTCCTTCCTTCCTTCCTTCCTTCCTTCCTTCCTTCTCCTTCCTTCCTCCCTCCCTTCCTTCCTTCCTTCCTTCCTTCCTTCCTTCCTTCCTTCCTTCCTTCCTTCCTTCCTTCCTTCCTTCCTTCCTTCCTTCTCCTTCCTTCCTTCCTTCCTTCCTTTTCTTTCCTTTGGTTTGTTCCCTTTTGTCACTGTTTTTGAGTTCTGTACTTTTGTCTCCTATATAAGTTTATCTGATTTGGGGAGGGGAAGGTGGGAAACAGTGGGCTAAAGGGTGAACTAATCCATCAGTGACACTCGCTAAATGTTATGTTGGAAATGAACTATAAAACTTGAGGTGGGGGGTGAGGTGGGGTGGGGTGGGCAGAGGGGAAAGACTGGGAGAGAATGAGGGAGGGGGTAACACTGTTTAAAAAGAACCATACTTATTATCTGACTTACGTAACGGTAACCCCTCTGTACAGCACCTTCCCAATGAAATTTTAATTAAAAAACGAATAACAACAACAACAAAACCAAACAAGCATCCATCTTGGCCTAGAAGATGCTAAACCACAAATAACCGGCAACATTCCAAGCAGTCCCTGAATCGGAACACTAATTAAAACTTGCATTTTGAAAGCTAATTGAGCTGTGTTCACTCACACGGATCATTTCAATAGGAAATGACTTTCTCTCCCTCTCTTTCTCTCTCTTAATTAAAAAGAATAAAACAAAGCTGACAGGCGCTTGCGTTCTGTGGCTTTCAAATGCCTGTTCACAATCAACACCTGTGAGGGAATTCCTGAGGGTGCTGTTGGGTAGCAGTGCTAAGTTCCCCGTGAGAAGAGTGTGTGTCATCCACGTGTCCGTTCAACCTGCGCCTCTTCCCCCTCCATCCCCACCGCCTAGCCCCAGGTCCCGGATGTCAGTTATTAAAAACTCAGGTCACGGAAGTGTGTTTGGCCTTGGTGAAGGCCAAACCATTGTCACAGAAGAGCTTTTACATACTGTGAGGATTCAAAGGTCTATGTATAAAAGCTACTGTCACCAGAGCAGCATGGTATTCAAATACCTACAGACAGACCATCACCCAAGGGGGTAGGATAGTAAGCCTGAAGATTATGCTGAACATATATTATATATGAACATATGCATATATGCATACACACATACATAGACATAACATGCATGTACATATGCATACATATATACCTATACATACATATACACATATTCATATATACATATACTTACACACACACACACACACACACACACACACACACACACACACACACACACACACACACACACACACACACACACACACACACATATATATGGCACTTAATTTCCAACAGAAACTCCAAGAAAACTCCAGGGCTGGGTGGAAAGATGGCTGTCTGTGCAAATGGTAGGGAAAAGATGTTGTAATCCCCATGTAAAAGACTGAACTTGAACACGGAGAGAGCGAGGAAGAGGTGACATTGTCCAAAAAGAAATGCACTCTTTACCCAACTTGTAGAACTGTCACCGCCCTGCACACCACCTGTAGCACAACGACCTCATAAACAGAATGGAATGGGACCCCATCTCTGACCATGCAATAAGGCGAATGACAGAAAAATTAGGCCGGGTGCTGTGGCTCATTCCTGTCATCCCAGCTACTCAGGAGGCTGAGATTGGAGGATCATGGTTCAAAGCCAGCCCAGGCAGAAAAGTCTTTGAGACTCTTATCTCCAGTGAACCACCAGAAAATTGGAAATGGAGCTGTGGCTCAATTGGTAGAGCACCAGCCTTGAGTGAAAGAGCTCAGGGACAGCGCCCAGACCAGAGTTCAAATCCCATGACCAACAATAACATAAAATAATGAAGCAGCAGATGAGTAGTATCTACATTCTGTGTTTATTGTAAAAAAGAAAACAAAGACCTAGGAAATGATGTCCTCTGTCGCTCTTGGTCACAGACATGGCTGAAGTGATCTATGTTCCCTATTTTGATTGTTTTTGAACAGATGCTATCTTTAGGTTAAAAGTGCAAACGCTGGGGTAGATAAAGAGAAGAAAAATGAACTCTCCCTTCCTTCTTCCCTGTGCCCATTTTTTTTCTCTCCCTGTGCAAAACTCTCTCTGCTGGGTTTCTTTTTGTCCTCTGAAAATTAGTTTTCAAAAAAAAAATGTCACCAAGAAACAAAAATGAATATAATCGATAGATTGGTGCAATGAACATGTGAATACAATTTTGAATGTGGGAAAAAAAATATTTTTTCACGCTGTGGCAACCATGAGAAAATAAACACATACCTCTAACCACGTACCACATGCACGATGCAACCGTCTATCATAGGGTAGTTTAATGTCCATAGCTAGACTGTGTTCTCAAAAAAATCACATTTATTTGCATGTGTGTCGAAGACTTTCCATTCAAGGTTTTGATTTTGTACCATTACTGGGGCTTGAACTCAGGGCCCGGGCTCTGTCCCTAAGCTTCTCAAGGTTGGTGCTCTACCACTTAAGCCACAGCACCACTTCCAACTTTTTGGTGATTCATTGGAGATCAGAGTCTCACGGACTTTCCTGCCCCAGGTTGGCTTTGAACCACCATCCTCAGATCTCAGCCTCCTGAGTAGCTGGGGTGACAGGCGGGAGCCACCAGTGCCTGGCTTTATCTGATTTTAAATTCCATGTTTAGCAGTGAGGTGTATTGTAACACTAATCACACTCATAACATGAGAACACCAATGAATCATTGGTGGTTCACCGGATGGTGAAATACAGGCAAATCCCACGTGAGCGGCCCTGATGGAATTTTCTTCCCCATCTGAGGAGCTGTGAGATTCCAGCCCAGGCCCTGGGGCCATCTTGGATGGAATGGTTTTCCTGCTGGGTGATGCATTCTCTTGGGGTCTCGTCTTGATCACTGGGGGTTATTTTCCATTTGCAGTTCCCAGGCAGAAGCCTTTCAAAGGAGCCAGGAACCAGGGACATTTCCATTTGTATTTGCTTCTGTCTTGGCGTGGGAGTGAGATGGTGGAGGTTTGGGGAACGTGGAGACACGTCTCGAGCAGCCACCCGTGAACGGGGTGAACTTGCTCCTTCCGGTGAGTCTCTCACGGTTGCCCGCTTACTCTGAGGCTTGAGTGTTGCAAAACACTGTCTCCAAAGATCAAGAAAGGAGTCCGGAGCTTGTTGATCTGCTGATTTTATTTATTGTGTCTTTTTTTTTATTCCCATTGCAAATGCTAATGTTAGTTGCTATTATCAGCCATGGGATTCAAATTCAGGGCCTGGGTGCTGTCCTTGAGCACTTTTTTTGTTCAAAGCTAGCGCTCTACCATCTGAACTACAAATTCACTTTTTGTTTTAGGTGGTTAATATATTGTACATATTATATGTGATCATAGGTTATATAATATATATTATGCATATTTTATATAATATGTATTATTTTATATATTCCAATGTTGTATAATATGTAATTTATATTATATATGATGTTATATGTCATATAAATTATATGGCAGTATATATGCATTATATGTCATATATAATATAAATATATATGATGGAGTATAAATATATCTATATATAAAGATATAGATACAGATATCTATATATTAAATATATTAGATATAGATATCTATGTATTATATATGACATAGGTCATCTATTGACAGTCTATCTATGTATCTATACCTATATATACGTACCTATATATCTAATATATTGAAATCTATCTATAGATATCTAGATATAGCCATAAATATATATTATATGTGACATATATGCATCATATATAATGTAACATATATCATACACCTATATAATATATTGATATCTATCTATAGATATCTAGATATAGCCATAAATATATATTATATGTGACATATATGCATCATATATAATGTAACATATATCATACACCTATATAGTATATTGATATCTATCTATAGATATCTAGATATAGCTATAAATATATTATATGATATATAGACATCATATATGTGACATATACCTCATATATAATAGATAATAGGACATATATATTATGTTATATGTATAAAGAAATTAATATATATCTAAATATCTATACCTCTATACGTACAGATCGCATATAAAGAGATATCTATATGATACCTGTATCTTGTGTGATGGATCATTTCCGTAAAGGCTCGAAGAATAGGTGGAAGAAATGATGGTAGAGTGGCGTACTGCAGTGCCTTAGTATCTCGGGGTCCCCGGCCTGCCTGTCTTCCCTGGGGTGTCCGTGGCTGGCTGGCCCGCTGTACCCTGGCCTCCACTGTCTGGAGCTCTGGTTCATCTGAGAGTCTGAATATCCTCAGTTCACTCTGTCCCCGGCATGTGCAGGACCCGCAGCTTCAATAAGAAGCAACCCCCCCTGGCAAAGAAGCCGGCCCAGCTCTGCGAGCTCTGTAAGTTCCCCACACTCCTGATATTTTGGGGGACCTATGCACAGGATGCCCCAGTTTACTCCACAAAGCCGTGCCTGTGTCAGGATGATTTGCTCCACTTTGCAGGTGACTGAGCTCAGACAGGCGTAGCCCGGTTATATTACACAGTCTGTGGAGAGAGGGTCGGCTCTGGAAGGGAGTTGCTGCATCTGCTCACCGGGGCTGGTGGAGAAGGTGTCATGTCTAGCAAAGCAAGGAGCCCGTTTCTATTCATCACCAGCCACATCTGGCTGAAATCTCCACATCTGGGTTTGGGTGCCTGACAAATAATAATAACACCCTAGGAAGTCTTAGCAGGCAAAGAACAATCAAGAAGCTTTCTTTCTCTTGCCCCTACATTCATGACACACAGACTGAGCTAGAAAACCAAATGGCCAGGAAAGCAAGAAAAAGCACCGGTGCTTTTCAGCTAAGCCAGCTTTTGATGAGCAGAGATAAAAGGGAAAAGGTCAGCCTGGAAAATCAAGGGGTTTTCCTGACTCACGGCACACAAAGAGCTCCAGATCCTCATAACTCAGGGGGAAGAAAAAAGAAGGGAAATGGAGGAGGGGAGGGGAAACACAATCAGGAGCTGTTCAATAATTTCCCAGCGTTCCTAGGGCGTGTCAGCACAGAGTATTGTATTTCCAAAGGGAACCAGTGAATCCATTGCTGGCTGCCATCTTGGTCTGAAGTGCCTTTGGCTAAGTGGACCTTTGGTGTCGTACCATGGTTTTAAGGCATGCTCTCTTTAAGTCAGTTAAAAGCTCTCTGCCCTGCACCCATCAATCAGGGTAACGACATGAGACCACTTGAGGAATGTATTTCCCAGCATGCCACACTCAACCTCTTCCAACTCTAGAGAGCTAGTGTGTCTTACTTATTTGTTTTTGGCTCAAAGAAGAGTAAAATGATGATTCCAATACACAGGGGCAAGACTTTCAAGCCAATAGGAATTGTGACAATGACTAATTTTTATATTATTATTATTATTTTGTTTTTGCCAGTCCTAAGACTTGAACTCAGGGCCTGGGTGCTGTCCCTGAGCTCTTTTGCTCAAGGCTGGCGTGCTACCACTTTGAGCCACAGCTCCATTTCCAGTTTTCTGGTGGTTCATTGGAGATAAGAGACTCACAGACTTTCCTACCCCGGGCTGGCCTCCAATTGTGATCCTCAGATCTCAGACTCCAGAGTAGCTGGAATGACTGGTGTGAGCCACCCATACCCTGCCAGATTACGTCTTCCTATGTGCAGCACTAAAACTTAGGTGACATTGTGAACTTAATTTTCAAGTGACCTCTGTCAGATAAAATAGACGAAAAATGCATATTCTATTTATATTTACTAAAACAACCGTGCTAATGAAATTGTTTTTGGACCAATGGCTGTATAAAAGAGGGTATATCATTTTTCTTCACTTTTTGCAAATACCTAGCACTTTTTCTTTCAGATTTCTTTGTGTGTGTGTGAGGGGGGGGAGGGAGGAAGGAGGGAAAGCTAAGTGATATTGTTTCCAGAACTTGCTGTTCGCTGAGATGGTGTCCCGTAGACACTTTTGTGAAAAACACCTTGATAGAAAGAGGAGGCCAGCAGATGGATAGGAAACGCCAGTGACACCCATCTTCCCTTCACGGAAAGAGGGAAGCGATAATTTCTTAGTTATTACGCGGCCAAGGTAAAACAGAAAAACAAAAGGTGAATTTGTAGCGATATCGTGATTCTGGAAAGCGAAGGATGGATGATTTAGTCTTAGAAAACATCTGACATGAAAGTGAGGGGAAGGAGGGAGGAGGGAGAGAGAGAGAGAGACAGACAGACAGAAAGTGAGAGAGAGAGAGAGCAGTTACTCTCCGCTGTATCCATTTGCATGCCTTTCTCATTGTTTAAATCTGACAAAATGACAGCACACAGTTCTTATTTTTATTTTTTGGTTGTGGGACTTGAACTCAGGACCTGGGCGCTGTCCCTGAGCTCTTTCAAGGCTGGCGCTCTACCACTTGAGCCAAAGCACCACTTCCAGTTTTCTGGTGGTTCATTGGAGATCAGAGTCTCATGGGCTTTCCTGCCAGGGCTGGCTTTGAACCATGATCCTCAATCTCAGCCTCCTGAGTAGCTGGGATGACAGGCAGGAGCCATAGGTACCCGGTGATCATTTTGTTTTTGGTTGCCAATCATTCAACACCTCAAACCTTTTGTCCCACGAATAAATGGATTGTCATGGACATTATGTTCTCAATGTATGTGTTCATATCAGCCAGAGAATAACAGTTATCAGGAGCAATATATTTTATAGAAAAGGTGAGAAGGACACTTATAATTTCAAGTTACTGGATGCAGAATTATTATTATTATTACTATTATTATTATTGCTTCTTTTCATATAGCTCCCTCATTTGAGAAATGGTTCCTAAATTCTAGGTAAGAAGAAAGCTCAGATAATACAGTCCTCACATTTCATGTTCACAGGTGAACACAAAGCCAGGTGGCTTGAGGGGAGGGGCAGGGGGAGGGAGGAGAGAAGGGGAGATGGAGAGAAGGGGTGATGTGGGTCAAGATGCATTGTCCTCATAACCTGATCTATTGAATGGAAACCCCTCTGTAGAACTACTTAAAGATTGGTCGTTTTCAAGCCGGGCACTGGTAGTTCATACCTGTCATCCCAGCTACTTAGGAGGCTGAGATCTGAGGATCATGGTTCAAGGCCAGCCTGGGCAGGAAAGTCTATGAGACTCTCATCTTCAATGAACCACCAGAAAACCAGAAGTGGCGCTGTGGCTCAAGTGGTAGAGCATTAGCCTTGGGCTGAAGAGCTCAGGGACAGAGCCTAGGCCTTGAGTGACCAAAAATACTAATAATTTTCATTTAAAAGGGAAACATTTAAAGTAGATATTGCAATATCTCTACATCAAAACAACAACAACAACAAAAAACAACCCTATGTACCAAGTGCCTGTTTGAATGTGTCTGAGGGGTTTCAACTCCCCTTCTCTCTAGCTCTGCCCTTCTGTGGTAGATCCAGTGCCCAGCTCCCTGCTGGTCCAGGCTCCTGAAATCACCATGCCAACGCTCTGCAGGGCTCTCTCCCACCCCCTCTCGGCCCCAGCCTGCGCGTGCACAGCTGGGCCTGAGCGATGCTGGCTCATTCCACTCAGGAGTCATGCATGGCACATCTGTAACCAAGCCCAGGCCTGGCCTAGATTCAGCCGAGATGCCAGTCAATAATAAAGGCAGGGGGGAAAAATCCCTGCGCACACACACACAGAGAATGGTTCCAATGGGAGCTTCCTCTCCGGTGGTTCCTACATTCCGGGTTTTATTTTATTTAAGATTTTTCTTTTTCCCAGTGAAAACAATTTCCTAGCACATACACATTGACACTAATACTCTCTTCCTTCATTAGGACTTAATAATGGGAGTATATACTTAAATAAAAGAAGCCGGTGGTGATGCTCATCCAACCATGACCTTGCCTGCTGCAGTTTGTAAAAGCAGGTGCATTGGGCACTCTGGACCTGTGGGGTTTTTACTGCAGCTTAAAAATATCTGCAAAAAAGACATAGCTAATAAATAGAAAGCCCATGGAAGGGGAGTTTTTTTCCCCCAGCTGTGTATCAGACAAGGACCTCAGATCTAAAATATACTTAGAGTTCAAAACAATTAATGCCTCCTCCCCCCAAATAAACTCTCAAAGAATCAACAACCCAGTTATTAAATCAGACAAGAACCTAATATCTAAAATATACTTAGAGTTCAAAATAATTAACACCTCCCCCCAAATAAACGGTCAAAGATCAGCAACCCAATTAATAAATGGGCTAAAGAGTTAAAGAGGGACTTCTCAGAGGAAGAAGTAAGCGTGGCCAAATAAGAAGAGATGTTCAACATCTCTGGCCATAAAGGAAACGCAAATCAAAACCACATTGAGATTCTACCTCAGCCCAGTTAGAATGGCCATTATCAAGAAAACCAACAATAACAGATACTGGTGGGAAGGTGGCCAAAAGGGAACACTCCTACACTGTTGGTGGGAATGTAAACTTGTTCAACCTCTCTGGAAAGCAGTATGGAGATTCCTGAAAAGACTAAGCATAAAGCTCCTCTATGCAATCCTACTCCTGGCATTTATTCAATTGACCACAAACCAGGCCACACTAAAGCCACCAGCACAACCATGTTCATTGCAGAATTTTTTACCTTAGTCAAGATACGGAATCAGCCCAAATGCCCCTCCGTGGACAAATGGATCAAGAAAATGTAGTGTAGACACACAATGGAATTCTATGCTTCCATAAAAAGTAATGATATTGTACCATTTACAAGGAAATAGAAAGACTTGGAAAAAAATTATATTAAGCGAAGTAAGCCAGACCCAAAGAAACATAAGTTGCATGATTTCCCTCATTTGTGGTAGCTAGAATGTGCCTATAAACACACTGGATGGTTTAAAAAAAAAGAAACCACTGGGACATGATAAATATACAGGTCTCTAAACATTCACACAATGAGCCCAAAGGAGGATAATCTTAGGAGAGGATCATAAAGGTGCAATAACAATGTGTATAAAATAATATTTTATGAAATGAACTCCAACAAATTGAAATGAGATTTTGTGGTTGTTGTTGTTTTTTTCCTTTTGTCTTATTTGTTCGTTCACCTATCTCTGGGAGGGTGAGGGGGGACACAGAAATGGGGGACCAGAGGTGGTCCTCATTGGACACCATGTGGAGAATGAATTCTACTCCTCATGGGTGGGGATGGGAGGGAAGAACTGGGGGAGAGAGCGAGGGACATGGTCCAAAGAGAAATGTGCTTATGATCTGACAGATGTCACTGTCACCTCTCTGCATGTCACCTTTATCATCACAAAAAAATACATTAAAACAATGCATTGCTTCTGCTCACAGAAAGTGGTAAATAAAAACTTATTGCTCCAAACAACCACGTGTTCACTTGCTAATAGAACGATGAAGGGTCTAAAAAAAGAAATCTGCAAAACACAAAGAATCTATCCTGTTGAAGATGTACAGAGATTTTTTTTTTCCCTCATTATTTCCTGAGCCATGCAGAATAAGTATTTATGTAGCATGGACACCACATTAAGTCTTATTAGAGAATCCACGGTCGGTTAAATATTCAGGTCATCTGATGCCATTTTATAGGAGGGATGTGGCATCTCCTGGAGAGAGGGTAGAGTCTCCCAGGAAGATCTTGGGCATAGTCTAAGGCATAACTGTCTATACCTCTCTTTCTCTGTTCCAGCCGAATCAAAACAGAGTAAAACTAGGGGTTCGGCTGCAAAATGAAGCACAGAAAATCTTCAGACTCATCAAAGCTCACACAGAGAAAGAGCGAGCCAAAATGTGTTACATTTACACTTGGCTAAACAAAGCTTGGCTCTCTAGGAAATTTCCAACAGGAAGAGTGGAAAATATATATATTAGTGATCACATCCCAATGTTTGCAATGAGTGTTGCAAAGAAATGCGGTGTGTGTGTGTGTGTGTGTGTGTGTGTGTGTGGTGGGGGAGGGGAGGAATGTCCTGGGGCTGGAGTGACAGTTCTACTTCTGGCATTTGGGTGATTCATCCCCCCCCCCAAATGGGGGAGAAGGATGGTTGGAAGGGTGCCGTGCATCAAGATGTAGTGTCCTCATCACCTGCCATCTTGAATTGATATCCTTACTGGACAACTACTTGAAGATCATTTGGAAAAGCAAAAACGAATAATGATAAAAGCAATGATAATCACACGGAGGATTCCAACGGTTGATGACCTGGAAGTTGAGGCTGCTATCCATTACAGGGTAGAAGAAGCTTCTACCGCAGCTGCCCGGAGAGGATTACATTATATTGCAATTGAAATGGTCCCCCTCTCCAGTTGGAAATGAGCTCACCAGTACAGCCGATGAGCCAGCCGAACGCTCTGCAAAGAGCGATGCAGTAGAAGGTCCACCAGAGGGCTTTCCAGGCTCCATTCAAACTTCACAGCCTGAGGGAAGACACAGGACTTTAACTCCCCTTCTTCACCCGCCCCCCCCTCCATTTGTCTCCGACCCTGAGACTTGAACTCAGGGCCTACCACTTGAGCTACAGCTCTACTTCTGTTTTTCTGGTGGTTCATTGGAGATAAAAGTCTCACAGACTGTCCTGCCCCCAGGCTGGCTTTGAACCATGATCCTCAGATCTCAGCCTAGCTGGGATGGCAGGCGTGAGCACCGGTGCCCGGCTAGGGTTGAGTTATCTGCTAGGCCGAGTTGCAATATTCTTCTGAAGGCGTCAATTGTCGATTCACTGGGAACCTTGGAGAGGATCTTTAAGCCCCCAGACCTCGCAGGGCTCACCTGAACCAGCTGTGGAAGGTACTCCTGTAGTTCATCGTTCGGGAGTCGGTCAAGCTGATCAACCGCCACTTTGCGAATTTCTTGATCTGGGAAACTGAACAGGAGACACAGGGCTATCAAGATGTGGATGGGAAGGGAGAAATTACATGGACACTTCATCTAGTAACAGAATCTCACCTTACAGCTAGGGGCTGGGCACCAGCTAAGGGATACTTAACACTAAATCATCATCATCATCATTATTGTTGTTGTTGTTATTTTTTGATGGTTGTGGGGTCTTGAACTCTGGGCCTGGGCGCTGTCCCTCAGCTCTTCAGTTCAAGGCTGGTGCCCTACCACTTGAGCCACAGCTCCACTTCAGGTTTTCTGGTGGTTCATTGGAGATCAGAGTCTCATCCACTTTCCTGCCCAGGCTGGCTTCGAACCACGATCCTCAGATCTGTCTCCTAAGTAGCTGGGACGACAGGCATGAGCCACCAGCACCCAGCAAATCATTGTTATTATTTCCCCATATTCCAAACTCATGCAATACTGTAGTAGAAAGCTCTTTGAGCTGGATTTGTGTGTGTGTGTGTGTGTGTGTGTGTGTGTGTGCGCTGGTCCTGGATTTGAACTCAAGGCCTAGGCACTGTCCCTGAGCTCTTTCACTCAGCCTGGTGTTCTACCACTTAAGCCACAGCACCACTTCTGGTTTTCTGGTAGTTAACTGGAGATTAGAGTCTCACAGACTTTCCTGCCTGGGGCTGGCTTCGAACCCTGATCT
Organism: Dipodomys spectabilis; assembly: GCF_019054845.1. Taxonomy (NCBI): domain Eukaryota; kingdom Metazoa; phylum Chordata; class Mammalia; order Rodentia; family Heteromyidae; genus Dipodomys; species Dipodomys spectabilis. The sequence continues at coordinate 26,010 of NW_024871108.1, forward strand.
TCAGATCTCAGCCTCCCAAGCAGTTAAGATAACAAGCATGAGCCACCGGTGCCTGGATGAACTTTTCTTCCTTTAAACGTTATAACCATAAGAACTGGTGAGGTCTGTAGGCCAGGCACAAATTGGGAAGTATTGCTGAAGTTGGAGATTTTTGCACAGCAGCACGCACGCGCACACACACACACACACCACACAGAGTCAGAGAGCAGAAGGGTCGGATAAAAATGCATAGCTAGGAGGTCGGCTTCTTTATTTCTTAAATCGCATTAAGACTTTAGATTTCGTCCGAGTAAATGCAATTGACTCGCATGCATTACTCTCAATTACGAACGCGTTTGTCTGGAAGCTTATGAGAGGCGTCAAGGTCGACTCAAGGATGTTTTGCAGGCTTGGAGAAAATAGGTGTTTGCTACACTTAGAGGCCTGAACGATGCTTTTAGGTTCGATTCCAGTCAGCCCAACTCTCTTTTTGAATCTTTTTTCTTCTGACCATAAAGGAAGGTAAATTGCACACACACACACACACACACACACACACACACACACCATAAAAATACCCCCAACCTCTCTGGTGAGTATATTATGTCATTATTAGCCTCACCTTGCAATGGAAACTCTATGAACTAAAGAAAGAGAGAAATGTGTTTCTTTGCTCTCCTTTGCTCTAATGTGCTTTTCTTCTTGGGTTTTCCTCCCATCGCTTTTCCTTTCTCATCTGGTGGAAGTCTTTGTGTGTTTTCGAGTCCAAACTTCACCCTGGAAGGTGTTCTAAGTATCATTGAGAATACTCTACCCTCCTCCCTACAGAATTCTCCAGAAGGTGCTTGTTCAAGGGGAGACACAATCATTTGTGAATCGCTCGGCCAAACATACCACTGCAGCCTCTTTGCTGGTTGCCAAGTTTTTGGGGTGATTTTTCTACTCGGATGGCTCTAGCATCTAGCTATGTGGCCTTTTAGGATCAAACCAAGGATACCACGGCCTTGTTCTGCTGTTGGCATTTTTTTCATAATGATACCTTGGGGAAAAATGGCCTAAACTATTGGTAGATTCTCTTCACACAAAACATTAGTTTCAGGCCAAGCCCTGGTGACACATGCCTGCCATCCTAGAGATCTGAGGATCGTGGTTCAAAGCCAGCCTGGCCAGCAAAGTCTGTGAGACTCTGATCTCCAAGGAACCACCAGAAAACAGGAAGTGGTGCTGTGACTCAAGTGGTAGAGCACCAGTCTTGAGCACACAAAGAAATACTTAATGCTTTTGGAAAGCAACCAGGCCCTGAGTTCAAGCTCCAGGGTAGGCACTAAATAAATAAATAAATAAAAAAAATATATATACACACATATATATATATATATATACTTACATATATACTTATATGTATATATACTTATATATATGTATGTGTATAAAATATATACTATATGCTATATAATAATATAATATATAAGCACTAAGTATATATAATATATTACACAATATATAATATAACATAATAAGTATGTATATATAATATAAAATATATAATATATAATTATGTGTATATATATGCATATATACTATATATGTATATCTATATTAAGGATATATATTATTTTGTTGTTGTTGTTGGTCGTGGGGCTTGAACTCAGGGCCTGGGCGCTGTCCCTCAGCTCTTCAGCTCAAGGCGAGCGCTCTACCACTTGAGCCACAGTGCCACTTCCGGTTTTCTGGTGGTTTATTGGAGATAGGAGTCTCACGGTCTCTCCTGCCCCCCGGGCTGGCTTTGAACCACGATCCTCAGATCTCAGCCTCCTGAGTAGCTAGGATTACAGGCGTGAGCCACCAGCACCCGGCAAGGATATATATTATTAAGGACAGTCACATGTAAGAAGATTTGGAATACATATATATAGTATATATGTATATACTGTATATATACTATATACTGTATAGTAATAATTACTTCGAATTCTAAGGGTTTTGGTTAGTTGACTTCTATCGGCACTTAGGAGATGCTGATAATTATTAGGAATTATTGCTATTTTTGAAATAAGTGCTCTCATTGCTCAACTATTCAGCTAACTGTGAGGTTTTATTGCATCTTTGGATTTAGTATCTTGGTTTTTTTTTTTTTTTTTTTGCCAATCCACTGGGTTTGAACTCAGGGCCTGGGCGCTGTCCCTGAGCTTTTTCTGCTCAAGGCTGGTGCTCTACCACTTGAGCCACAGCGCCACTTCCCGTTTTCTGGTGGTTCGTTGGAGATGAGAGTCTCATGGACTTTCCTGTCCAAGTTGCCATTGAACCAGGATCCTCAGATCTCAGCCTCCTGAGTAGCTGGGATGACAGGCGTGAGCCACGGGTGCTCAGCTAGTACCCTGCTTTATCTAGGGTGGGTGATTAATCAAAAGGCATCGATCAAAGATGACAACAATGAGCAAAGTCACTCTGTGGCATTGCTATTGTACGGCTCTTAGGTAAGTGGCATTGGATGCTACAGGTTCAATCCAACAAATAACACAATACTAATTTCAGAGGCTTTTTTTTTCCCCTTCTCTCCATCAAAGCTTTCAGGAAAAAAGAAAAGAAAACAAACCAACAACTAAATCTGAAGAGAGCAGAAAACAAACAAACATTTTCCCAAGCTCCTTCAGCTAAAGGAGAACAAAACCGAGTTGTACTAATACAGGGCAGCACAGGTGCAAACGGAAAACAGTCTATTTCTATTAATACACACAAAGGTTAGCAGGACATATTTGTTTTTCACTCTGATTCAATAATAAGCGCTCCCTTTCAAATGTGCCTCTCCACTGAGCAAGTGCACTCACGCTTGGAATCTATCCGGAAGTTCCGATCAGAGCTACGTGTCAGGCTAGAAATGAGAGAGGAAGGTCTGAAAATAGATAATAAAGTTAAATATGCTGTCACAGCCTGAGAGATCATACGGGGCCATAGGAGAGAATCATAGAATGCATTTTTAAATTATGATGACAAAGATGACGTACAGAGAGGTGACAGTGACATCAGTCGGGTCATGAGCGCATGGCTCTGTGGACCCTGTCCCTGCTTCCCTCGCTCCCCCCCCCCCCAGTGTTTCCCTCCCGTCCCCATCCACGAGTGGTAGAGTTCATTCTCCACCTGGTGTCCCGTGAGGACCCCGGCTGCCTTGGTTTCCCCCTCTGTCCCCCCATTTCTATGCCCCCCTCACCCTCCCAGAGACAGAGAAACCCACCCAGGAGACAAAGAGGAAACAAAGACAATGTAGAAGAAAAGAACCTCTTCTTCCAATTTCCTAGAGTTATTTTATATGATCAGAAGTATATGCTAAAAGTATAATGGAATGTTTTTGTCCCGCGCTGTCCCTGAGCTTCTTTTGCTCAAGACTAGCGCTCTACCACTTGAGCCACAGCGTCACTTCTGGCTTTTTCTGTGTCTGTGGTACTGAGGAATTGAACCCAGGGCTTCATGCATGCTAGGCGAGCACTCTACCACTGAGCCACCTGCCCAGCCTTTTCCCTCTCTTTCTTTCCTTCTTTCTTTCCTTCTTTCTTTCCTTCTTTCTTTCCTTCTTTCTTTCCTTCTTTCTTTCCTTCTTTCTTTCTTTCTTTCTTTCTTTCTTTCTTTCTTTCTTTCTTTCTTTCTTTCCTCCCTCCCTCCCTCCCTCCCTCCCTCCCTCCCTCCCTCCCTCCCTCCCTTCTTTCTTTCTTTCTTTCTTTCTTTCTTTCTTTCTTTCTTTCTTTCTTTCTTTCTTTCTCTCTTTCTCTCTTTCTCTCTCTCTCTCTCTCTCTCTTTTTTGGGTCCGGTCGTGGGGCTTGAACTCTGGGCCTGGGCACTGTCCCTCAGCTCTTCAGCTCAAGGCTAGCGCTCTACCACTTGAGCCACAGCGCCACTTCCAGCTTTTTTTCTTTTTGCTTATGTGGTGCTGAGGAATCGAACCCAGGGCCTCAGGCATGCAAGGCAAGTGCTCTACCACTGAGCCACCTTCCCAGCCCTTTCCCTCTCTTTAAAAGGAATATGAACACCTTCCTCCACTACATTTTATAGGAAGAGCATAGGGAGCCACACACGAACACCAAATATCTGAAGGAAAGTTTCTTCCATGGCTTTGATTTTCTTTTTAAAGCCTATTTCGAATAGTGTTTCAATTCTACCTAAAATTAACTTCTTTGTTGTTGAACAGGGCCTACTTCTTAATTTAGTGTTTGGCTCTTCCAACTTATTTGTGAAAAGGTGTGAATAACTGGAAATTCATTGCGATTACTAGAAAGAACTTGTGAATCACAGGCCTGTGTGTGTGTGTGTGTGTGAGTGTGTGTGCTTGAACTCAAGTCCTGAGTGCTGTTCCTGACTTTTTTGGCTCAAAGCTAGTGCTCTACCACCTGAGCCACAGCTCCATTTCAAGCTTTTTTGATGGTTCACTGGAGATGAGAGTCTCACGGACTGGCCTTGAACCACGATCCTCAGATCTCAGCCTCCTGAGTAGCTGGGATGACAGGCGTGAGCCACCAGCACCCAGCCATGGGCCTTTTTACTTTTAGTTGATCTAGAATATTCTTCTGACATAATACTCTGGAGAGTATTTTTGTTTTGTTCTTTTGCTCAAGTTGACTTTTCCGGGCCCTTGAAGTGAGGTATGGAGCAAACAGATACATCTGTCCCCCACCTGGTGGCATTGCTCCCTCGTGCATGTCTGAGATCATTGATAACCTCCTTGGGGATGGACGGCTGGCAGCCGCTCCTTCTCCAAATCCTTCCACGAAGCCCGTGTTACCCAGTGCCCAGACACAGCGTGATATTTACACACCCAAATGTCATCGGCCACATGAGGCCTGCAGCCTGGTGTGAACTTCCCACACGCTAGCCGATTGTGTTTCCCAATGACTTGATTAGCTGAAGAAATGCACACGTACACCAAGCCAGTGAGTGCCGACTCTGCTAAATGCAAGACTGGATGATTGCAGAACTTGTATCTATTTAGATATGTATAGGTGTATGGGTCTATAATGCATATATATCATTTATATGTATGTATAATTATATGTATCTATATTCTATAATTATATGTATATTGTATTTATGTATATAATGTATACATAATATAGGTATATATTATATAATTATTTGTATCTATATTATATATGCATATAATATAATGTATGTATAGGTATATATAAATAGTATAAATATGTATATATTATATATAATTATATGTATATAAATTATATGTGTATATACATGACATATGAATATATAATGTATAGATGTATATTTATCTATAATATGTGAACAATTATTATTGCAGAATTACACTGAAGGAAGGAATATCTGGCAGATATTTGCAAAGCTTCCAATTATTTCATGATTTTTTTGTTTATATATATGCATTGTATGTAATTATATATGTATATGTATATAGGTATATGTATTTATATATTTTTAAATGTATACAATTTATATGTATACATGTGTCCTATTAGATATGTATAACTACCATATACAATTATATGTATAACATATACATATATTTGTGTGCATCCTTTGTAATTATGATTGCAGAATTACACTGTGTGAGGAGAAACACAATACCACTAGTAGACTTATCTAGTGGTATTTGCTAAGCTCTGGTTCACATTTGTAAGAAATAACCTGATAACTGTGCCAGGTCTCGGTGGCTCACATCTGCCATCCTTGCTACTCAGGAGGCTGAGATCTGAGGATCACAGTTTGAAGCCAGTCCAGACAGGAAAGTCTATGAGACTCTTCTTTCCAATGAATCACCAAAAAGCTGGAAGTGGCGCTGTGGCTCAAGTGGAAGAGCACCAGCCTTGAGCTGAAGAGCTCAGGGACAGCGCCCAGGCCCAGAGTTCAAGGTCTAGGACACACCCACACACACATACACCCACACACACACACACCATATTTATCAATTAATTAAAAAAAATAACCATATACCCACTGTCTGTTAACAAAAACACTATGGTCAGTGAAAAAGAGCTGCATTTTCAAAAACCCAAGACAACCATTTTGGGAGGAGAGTCATTATTTTGTGACAAGGGTAGTCTTTTGCATTGGAACACATTTCTTTTTTATTTTTTTTGTCAGTCATGGGGCCTGAACTCAGGGCCTGGGCGCTGTCCCTCAGCTCTTCAGCTCAAGGTGAGCGCTCTACCACTTGAGCCACAGCACCACTTCCGGCTTTTTCTACTTATGTGGTGCTGAGGAATCGAACCCAGGGCCTTGTGCATGCAAGGCAAGCACTCTACCACTAAGCCACCTGCCCAGGCCTATTGGAACACATTTTTTGCATGTTCCACTTACTAGAAGATTCCTGGGCTTCTGTTTGCTTTTGCATTAGACCTTTTCCAATAGCTACAAACGTGTGTGTGTGTGTGTGTGTGTGTGTGTGTGTGTGTGTGTGTGTGTAAATCTCAGCTTTCCACTCAGAAGTGAATGTGTGTGTGTGTGATAAATGCACTTTGTGATTATTTTGGTGATAATTTCGGTCTTGCAGTGACCTTATTGATTGATACCTTGGTGCCTTGGTCTCTGGCCAAGAGCTCTGATACACCAGCATACTTTTTTTTGGTGGGGGTCCGGTCGTGGGACTTGAACTCAGGGCCTGGGCGCTGTCCCTCAGCTCTTCAGCTCAAAGCTAGCGCTCTACCACTTGAGCCACAGTGCCACTTCCGGCTTTTTTCTTTTTGCTTATGTGGTGCTGAGGAATCGAACTCAGGGCCTCAGGCATGCAAGGCGAGCACTCTTCCCACTGAGCCACCTTCCCAGCCCCACACCAGCATACTTTTATATTTACTGTTCTCTTTCCCCAAATCTTCACAATGCCACTTTCTCTTAGCGGTCACTGAGGAAATCGTAAAGATTTCCAGGCAGCCTTCAACAAGCCCAAGAAATGCAGGGCATAAAATTTCAATAGAGGGAAAAAAAATCTCTTTTAACCTCTTCAATTCAGTTTTATTCTCTTCTTTTCCTCCCCTTACCAATTCTTTTCTCCATCTTTTCTTCCCTCTCATTCCAGTCAGAGAAACGATCCAGGAACTAATGTTTTGCTCAAAGAACTTTTGGAAGTGCGGGGTGAACGTTAAATGTAATGTATCAAAATGTCGACCTTTAATAATAATAATAATTTTTTTTAAAGCAGCTTTGAGGGAAATGAAAAGCAAAGAAATCAGAGATCAGGTTTCCAGTGTGACCAAAATGTCAGCCTCCAAAATCCACAGCAAGCTCTCCTGCGGGAGATTATTCACAGCTAAAAACCCTACTGTCAGCTTAGCATTACAACGCCATCAGAAGCTCAGAGCTGTTTTTCCAATAGGTTTTCAGTCAAATGACACACTCAGTGGTGACTTGGAACAAGAACTAAAAAAAAATATGTCAATATGAATATCTTTGCTGTGTTTCTTGTACCAAAAACGATCCGATGTGACAGAAGAAAAAAAAATTCTTTTTTTCCCTGAGCAAACTGTCAAAGCAGGATCTTTCGCGGTGATTATGAACCGAATAATTCAACATCCTTCAAGGATTTTTATGTAGTGGAGAATACAAGAAGCCACGTGCTGGTGGCTCACGCCTGTCATCCCAGCTACTCAGGAGGCTGATATCTGAGGATTGCGGTTCAAAGCCAGCCTGGGCAGGAAAGGCGTGAGACTCTGATCTCCAAGGAACCACCAGAAAACCAGAAGTGGAGCTGTGGTTCAAGTGGTAGAGCGCCAGCCTTGAGCTGAGGAGCTGAGGGACAGCGCCTAGGCCCTGAGTTCAAGGCCCACAATGGATACAAATAAATAAATACATAAAAAAAGAATTCAAGAACCCTAGGAAAGCTGGCAACTGAATTTTACCTAATTATTATACACACGCAATATCTGAAATGCAGGGAGTTTCCCAGGACATTTGCTGATGGATGCTCACCGATTCAAGAGTCAAAATATCTAGAACATTCTGCTTTTAGTAGCTTTACTATTGTGATTGTAGCAAAGTTCCTTAAGCTTTTGCCTAGCCCTTATGTACACTTGTATAAAATCACCAAGGTAACTGGGGTAATTGATTGGATGGTTGGTTGATTGTATTCTGAATGGATCAACATAAGCATAATAATAAGCAGTGTAGTAACTTGGTTAATTGGATCGGGAAGTTATTTCTTCAGCTAGAAACCAGAAATAAGGAATAAGATATCTCAGGTCCAAGGAGATATAGAAACTGAACAGAGAGCCGGGCGCTGGTGGCTCATGCCTGTCATCCTAGCTACTTGAGAGGCTCAGATCTGAGGATCTGAGGATCGTGGTTCAAAGCCAGCCTGGGCGGGAAAGTCTCCAAGAAAAAAGTGGAAGTGGTGGCTCAAGTGGTAGAGTGCTAGGATACAGCAAAAAAAAAAAAAAAAAAAAAGCCCAGGGACAGTGCCCAGTGGCCAGGACCTGAGTTCAAGTCCTAGGACTGGCACAACAATAAAAAAGAAAGGAAAAAGAACTGAACAGAGATGTTTTCTAATGGACAGTCTATGGACTTGAATATAGAAATGGAGCATGAATCACGGTCGTCACAGAAAGAATGAATTAAAATAACAACTCAGAGTTAAATAGAATCAGTTAGAATGTAATTAGAACGAAAGGAAACCTTTCCGTGATTGATTTGCTTTGCTTATTAGGATTAATGCAATTCAACACGGCAAATTGTAAGTTGGAAATGTTAATTGTTTGGATTTAAATTTTCCACAGGGCATGTATAGCTAGCTCGCTAGATGACAGATTGATAGATGAACAGATAAATGGATGGATAATAAACTGATATAGAAGATAGATCAATGGAAGATGGATTGATGGATAGATAGGTAGATATAAATGGATCGACACACATAGATCATATTCAATTGGGTTCCACAAGTGTACACAATTATTACTTGTTAATTAAAAAGTCAACAACACGAATCTTTCTGTCACTAATTTCACTGACCTCTTGACTTTAAGTTGATCTGTATTTTCAGTGTACTCTATTTAATAACTTCCCTTTAGCCTCTGAAAATCTTGTTTTCTTTTTTAAATGAAGTCTACCCTACCATCAGGGCCTTTCTATTTCTTGCCACCAGTTTTCTGCTTTCTACCTTATTTTCTTGAAACTTTGTACTGGCTTTTCTAAGGCCCTGGGCTTTGGTGTCTTTCTGTATTTCCTCTACATTTTCTACCATGTTTTGAAAATCTCTACTACTTCTTCGATTACTGCCTTCACAAGAAGAAAACAAAACCAAACAGAAACCTCTCTTCTTTCTTTTAAGGGATGAGTTTCCTCGCAAGCTGGAAGATCTGTATAATACGTTTATATATTATAAATTGCATCATATTTTCTGCTGCCATGTTTTGGCATCTCTACTGTGGTCCAATCCAAAGAAAGTTCTCCAACGTCCACTAGACTTCTAGAAGTCCACTCCGACTTCTAGAAACCCCTTGGTGAGCTATGCAATTTTCTAACACTTGCCCCAATCAGGAAGCTCCAAGTGTCTCTCTCTTTTCTCTTCCTCTCCTCTGGAATGTTCCGTCAATTCTGCCTTCTCTACACTGATTCGTATCCATTATAGGTCAATGATATTCTTCAAGTGGGTTTTTTTTCTTCCTCCCAATATTTCACATCTAATACGCTTGGCTCATTTTCTCCTCTCAGAAAAATCCATCCTGTATCCTGATTCCAGAAGAATCCACAGACACTTTTTAAATCTGTCCACACGTTGCCCGCGCTTGGCCACCTTCTGTGGCGCAAATCCACAATTCCTTTGTGACTCACGGAGCCCTGAACCCCACAACCCCCAACCAAAATGGGATCATTCTTTTCCAACATAGAGAGCTGGTCACTATTCAGTTAGTCATTATTCTCTGACCGGTCAGGAAATTTCCACAAATAGAATTCAATTTCTTTGTGCAGATTTGCTTATTTTTTTTTCTTGGAAAGAATTACCTCTCTCTCTCTCTCTCTGTCTCTCTGTCTCTCTGTCTCTCTTACTGGGAGCTTATGTAGTGCTCACAACTTACTTATCCTGTAATAGATAACATTCTGTGGAGAACATTGAGTAGAGAACATTGCTTTTTATGTTGTTTTTGGGGGAGGGTGGGGGGAGGGAGGGCGTCATGATGACTTATATTTTTAGGACTTATTTCTTCCTTTTCCCATTCAGGTCATTACCATTTTCCCTGTACATATATTTTGGATCATTCATTCTCATCAAACATCACATTAGCCATTCTCGTATATGGGAGTTTCTATGTAAATGCCTTCCAATTCCGTATTCTGATCTTGCTTCTCATATGCTCATCGAGATTGGCTTCAGTATCAATTAATCACTACCGTAAACAGTGATTTGGTATATACATATATATATATATATATATATATATATATATATATATATATATTCTTTTTTTTTTTTTTGAGCTTTCCAAACTGAAGTCACTGCTTGGGAAATATATCACTTTTCTTCCTGCAAAATGCTAAATTTATATTCTGTGGGGCGGAGGGGTGCAAATCCTGGCACCCCATCCTGTTTTTATTTAAATTCCTGGTGCAATTCTCCGTTGCCTACCCAGTATTGCTATTTTTAAATGAATCTTCTCCTTGCATGGACATTTAATTCCCTGCCTTAATTCCTACTTTTAATTAGCAATGGGTGAGCTGAGCTTCGGAATTCAGGAAAAAAAATAGCAGCCATCACCCTTGAACCATAGACTTTGGGCTTGGCTCTCTGATTCCAGTGGCTTTTCTTTTTCTTCTGGAAGCACCAGCATCTAGCTAGCCCTCTGTTGGAGCTTAATAAGTGAATGCATGAGCAACCCCTGGCCCAGCCTAGCTAAATTAAATTTTATCATGGCTCTTGGCCAAAAAAAAAAAGAATAGAAGTACAGTAATGAATCTTTACACAGGGTTAAATGCACAGCAGTATTAAAACATCTCCATAGCAAAACATGGAACACACAACTATCAAAAGGTAAGCCAATTAAAACACAGACCAAGTCTATCTATCTATCTATCTACTTATCTAGCTATCAGAATATGTGTGTATATATGGGACTATGTATGTATATATGAGAACATATAAAAACATATTTGCACATATGTGCATACACAAATATTTCCATATATGTGTTCCCATATATATATATGTGTGTTTATACATATGTCTATGTGTAAAATGCATATATTCCCATATATATGTATACACATACACACATATACTTCCATATATATGTCTCAGTGTATATATAGATACTTACTGTGTGAATACACACACACACACATATATATACACACGCACACACACACACACACACACACACACACACACACATGTATACACACACAGATCACTGAAGAATTCACCAAGACAGTTAGTTCACTTAACAAGCACACACTGTGTGTTCTCCGAAAAGTCAGCTTTTGAATTGACAGGGGTGGAAAGGTTCATTGCTGGGAACGTCGCATTGCTTGATCGTTCAGTTAGTTGAACTGAGAGTGGAAGTCAAGGAAGGATTACAACACCAACATGCCTGTCTTCGCGGTGACCTTATTTAGTGCCTGACAAGGGACTTTATGAAGTCCCAACTCATCAAGTTTTGACCACGTGCCCCAAATAAGACAAATTGAACTCTCCTTTAACTTTGAAAATAGCTGCTGTTAGCTCAGATCATGAAACTCTCATTACCCAGAGAAATACTGCAACAAAAATGCAAACAGCAGAACATGCAATGATCCTTCAACATCGATCACTATTTTCAATTTAAAATCAATTAACGTTAACATGAATTAAAGATGAGATTCTGGGAGCCAGGCGCCCAGTGGCTCACGTCTGTCATCCAGAAACTCATTAGACTGAGATCTGAGGATCGTGGTTCAGAGCCAGCCAGGTAGGAAAGTCCCTGAGACTCTTATCTCCAACGAACCACCAAAAAGCCAGAAGTGGAGCTGTGGCTCAAGTGGTAGAGTACCAGCCTTGAGTGAAAGAGCTCGGGGCCAGCGACCAGGCCCTGAGTTCAAGTCCTGGGACTGGCAGGTCCACGCCACCAGGACAGACTTCAGTGTCTGCTCTTGGCTTCAGATACAAGAGGAAAGCCAAGAGAAGGCCCAGCTCCTACCCGCTGCTTCCCAAAGGGAAGGTAAACCCTTGGGTTCGCTCAGTGGGAAAGCAAGGAAGACATGCATTTCTTCTTCTTATTCTCATTCTCCTAATGATGCTATTTACACCTGCTGCCAACAGTAGTTTTCCAGCTACCTCTGCGCACTTCAACAGGAAAAACATAAGGCTCTCCGTGTGTGTGTGTGTGTGTGTGTGTGTGTGTGTGTGTGTCCTGGGGTTTGAACTCAGGGCCTGGGTGCTGTCCTTGAGCTCTTTCACTCAAGGCCGGCGCTCTACCACGTGAACCACTTCTGGCTTTGTTTTGGTGGTTTATTGGAGATAAGGGTCTTGCAGGCTTTCTTGCTCAAGCTGGTTATGAACTGTGATCCTCAGATCTCAGCCTTCTGAGTAGCTGGGATGACAGGTGTGAGCCACCAGTGCCCAGCTTAGAGTCTTTTTCCTGTTGTTTTAAGTTTTTGAGAGAGAAAGAAGGGCAGCGATTATTCCCCCTCCTCCTTCTTGGGGTATTATTTCTTTAAGAGCCACGCAACACTTCATTGACTTAACAAGTGGTATCAGTTAGACTGCGCATTTACTGTGAAGACACAATTACAGCTTAGATTTGCTTGAAATTTATATTCACAGCTACATTTATCTAAAATTAATATCCACTGAATTAATATCTATTGAAATTGAGAACAAACAGAAGAGCTGTTGAATTAATTACATATCTATATTTATCTATTTATCTACCTACCTATCCATCCACCCATCTACCTATTTATCTACCTACCTATCTATCCATCCTTATTCATCTATCTGTGTGTCTGTCTGTCTATCTCTCTATCTACCTACCTATCTAGCTATCCACCTATCTACTTATCCATCTACATATTCATCTATCTTTCATCTATCTATCTATCTATCTCTGTGTGTGTGTGTGTGTCTCTCTCTCTCTATCTATCTATCTGCCTCCTTACCTACCTACCTACCTACCCATGCATATTATCTACCTATCTATCTATCTATCTATCTATCTATCTATCTATCTATCTATCTATCTACTTATCTATCTGGCCTTATTCATCTATCTGTGTGTCTATCTCTCTATCTACCTATCTATCCATCCACCTATCTACCTATCCATCTACATATTCATCTATCTATCTACCTATCCATCTACATATTCATCTATCTATCTATCTATCTATCTATCTATCTATCTATCTATCTATCTATCTATCTATCTATCTATCTATCTATCTATCTATCTATCTCTCTCTCTCTCTATCTATCTCTCTATCTATCTATCTATCTATCTATCTATCTATCTATCTATCTACCCATTCATATTATCGACCTATTCATCTCTCTATCTATCTATCTCTCTATCTATCTATCTGTCTGTCTGTCTGTCTGTCTGTCTGTCTGTCTGTCTGTCTATCTATCTGCCTACTATCTATCTATTTATCTGCCTACCTACTTACCTGCCTACCTACCCATCCATATTATCTATCTATCTATCTATCTATCTATCTATCTATCTATCTATCTATCTATCTATCTGTCTGTCTGTCTGTCTGTCTGTCTGTCTGTCTGTCTGTCTGTCTGTCTGTCTGTCTGCCTACTATCTATCTATTTATCTGCCTACCTACTTACCTGCCTACCTACCTACCCATCCATATTATCTACCTATTCATCTATCTATCTATCTATCTATCTATCTATCTATCTATCTATCTGCCTACCTATCCTTCCATATCTATCCATCCATCCATCCATCCATCCATCCATCCATCCATCCATCCATCTGTTTTCCTCTTCAAGCACATCGTTCCTAGCCTGCGATCTGGTGCTTATCATGGGACTCTTACCTGGCGGTCAGCAGGCCCAGAGCCTCTGAAGGATGAAGAAATGTCCATCTTCTCGCGATGATTTGCATTTCCACCACAGTTCTCTCGTCCCAGCCCGGGGCGCTGCCCAGCACCAAAGGAAGGGAACAGTTTTCAGGATTGCAATGGAAGCGGTAAAACCACAAATATCTCCTCTTTTCCTCAGAGAGCCTGAAAAATAATCACACACCCACACACAGACACACACACACACACACACACCACGACATATTAGAAGCTGTCATCTTCCAAACGAATTCACAACACCAACCCCTGACTGCAGTTCTTTGAATTTTGATTCACTCTGGAAGGTTAGTTGTTTTCTTGCTTTCTTTCTTTTTAACTCTTGGAAAATGAAGAAATCTAGCTGATCCATGTGGTTATTTCCTACTAACGACCTTCTTTCCCTAAGTAAGTGAATGAGTAAGCACATCTTTCGTTCAGTGAAATCATTCTTACTCTGCCTCCCTCTTCGCTTTGCCATTTCTTCTTCTTCTTTGTTCTCAGTTTTCATTTTAGGTGGCAAAATTCTGCCACCTCTTGAGGGAAAATAACCTCTCTCTCGGCATCTGGTCCACCATGAATCCTGCCTTCTGTTGGGCAAATGAACTTAGAGCTGAATGGGTTTCTGAGTGAGTGGACATCTTTTTAGAACAGGAGACGCCTTGCTTTCAGAGCTAGTTTTGGCCAAGTTCACTCCTACTCTTCAGTGTCAGCTCCCCAACACAAAGATCTCAATTCATTCTGTGGATTCCAGCTTGATTTCCCCGCCCCTCCCCCCCCCCCCCCCCCCCGCCCCGCTTCCAGGGTTCACTGGAAGTGTGCAGACCAGTTGGAAATTTCTGGAGTTTCTTAAAGCCTCCAGTGTTTCTCCCCGACATAAGAAAATTCCAGAATAGAGAGCTCTCAGGCCAGGGCAGGCCAGGGTGCCTGACTTTCTGACAGCTCGGCCTGTTGGCTGACCGAAGGCCATGAGCACTCACAACTTTTGACCCCTGACTTCACCCCCACCAAAGACTCTCAGCCTAAATAATCAGCCCAGACTTCCAAGAGGAATGAGAAATGGGAATTAATAATTAATTAATTAATTTGTCAGTCCTGGGGCCTGGGGGCTGTCCCTGAGCTTCTTTTGCTCAAGGCTGGCGCTCTACCACTTGGACCACAGCACCACTTCTGGTTTTTCCTGTGCATGTGGTGCTGGGGAATCGAACCCAATGGTTCATACATGCAAGGCGAGCGCTCTACCCACAGAACCACCTTCCCAGCCTTATTGTTTAAGTTTTTAAAGGATTGATTTTCATTCAAGTAGTTGGACAGCAAGGTTTCAATTCTGCACGGCGGTGTGTGTAAAGACAATGCATCTTGATTCATGTCTCTCCTTCCCTTCTTCCTCCCCCTTCTCTTCCCCCCTCCCCTCCAGCTGCCTAGATCCATAGTCACATCTGGACCTGGGATATGATAACTGCATTCTCTCTCCCTTCTGCTCTTCATTCATCCATCTGTTCCCCCTTTTCCTTGACCTCATCCCTAACTCTCCACGATGGGCAAATACGTTCTTGACGCACTAGATTTATGTCTGTTCATGGCTTACATACCAATCAGTAATTCAGCGCTAGCTCAGCCACACAGAATTCTTCTTACGAAATGATTCAATAAAGTTCTCCTTGCCCATCGATAAAAACAAAAAAACATGGACAATGGTAGAAGATAGGAGATGACCAGAGAGGCTTTTCTAGCTGTATCGTTAGGTCCTTCTGGATCTTTCTGCTGCACTTTCTACTGGAAAACCCTCAGAAAAAGAAGTCATAATGAAAGCCATATGTATATACATATATACAGCTTTCATATACATATATGTGTGTATATATATATATATATATATATATATACTCATACTTTCCATCTATAATATTCTGATTAAATTCTTCTTTCCTCCAATATTAAACAACACCTGTTTCCTTTTTTTTTTTTTAAACTTCTTTTACCCAATTGTAATTTACATAGAAGGAAATACTGAGAAACCATTCGATACATTTAGGCAAATGCAGATATGGGTACGAATCACACTCCTGTCAAGATTCAAAACCTCGTGACTGAAGGCAAATACTGGCAATGCGTTCACCTCTCCTAAACGCTGTTAACACCCGCAGATTCATCTTCTCTGTGGCCCCTCCCACCCTGCCCCCCAACTTCTTTCTCTTGTAAAAGTTCTTTGTGCTCTTTAGGATAGAGATGGAAGATGAAAATGGTTATCCTGTGGTCTTCACAGCTAGCTGTTTGCAGTTTCAGTGTCAGTTTACTTGAACTCAGGGCCTTGTACTTACTTACTATCTATCTATCTAATTTTGTCAGTCCTGGGGCTCAAACTCTGGGCCTGGGCGCTGTCCCTGAGCTCTTTCACTCAAGGCTGGTGCTCTACCACTTGAGCCACAGCTCCACTTGCAGTTTTTTGGTGGTTCACTGGAAAGAAGAGTCTCACAGACTTTCCTGCCCCGGACTGGCTTTGAACCGGGATCCTCAGATCTCAGCCTCCTGAGTAGCTGGGATGACATGCGTGTATTTTCCACATTGAAATGGGCGCTTTCATTTCTTTCAGTATAAATGGTTTTCTATGCCCTGTTTTAGGCGCGGTTTTCAGAGTTGGACTCTTTCTTGGCACATTAAGAATATTAAACAACATATATGTTTTTAAGCCGGGAGTAATAACCCACACCTGTGATCCCAGCTACTACTAGAGGCTTTGATCAGGAGGATCACAGTTGGAGGCCATCCTGGTCAAAAATGTCAGCAAGACCGCATCTCAATCAATTGAAAAAAGCTGAGCACAGCAATACACACCTGCCATTCCAGCTACGGCAGGAAGAATAAATAAGATGGTGGCCCAGGCCTGACTTGGAATAAAGTGGAACTCTACCTCAAAACAAGCAAATGAAAAAGAAGACAGACAGGAGGCATGGTTCAAAGGGTAGAGCACCTGCCTTGATGTGTACGGGCCTTACCTCAAAGCTGCAGAACAAAGGATAATATTGTTATTTTCCATAGATTTTTATTTTTGCAGATGTCCTGGGCACATTTTCACATGTCTGAATCTGATGACATTTTATTAACTCGAAAGGAGAACGAAGTAGGTCATCGAGCAAATGATAAAAAAAAAAAAACTAAAAAATGTTCCAGGACTTTAGTCTGCAAACAAAATGATATTTGGAAACTTGAGGGAATCTGATTTGAAAACAAGTTGTGCCACGTCGGAGACTGCTCCCCATCTGTTTTTCCCAGTCCAGAATGACACCGCACGGTACCAAATGTGAATAATTAGAGCCAAGTGGGAGAAACAGAAGAAAACGTTGCTCACGGCATGCACACCAGCAATACAAATAGAAACCGGAGCCGCAGACATGGAGGTTCATTTCAAAACAGGCACCGGCAGTATTGATCGGCCGTGAGTTTGAGTCCTATTTACTGTGCTCGACTGCTTTGGCTGGGAGATATTTAAAATTCTGAAGCACCATGACTCCTGTTTTATTTTTGATTAATAATCTGTGCACAAGTACTCGTAAACTGATGTGTTGAATTGAGGCCCTTTTGTACAACTACTTAAAAGGTTATAGATGTAAAGATGATATTATTATCATCTGTATACTAAAGATTGTATTTAACTTTAGTATATATGTAATATATATAGAGAGAGAGGGAGGGAGGGAGGGAGGAGCAGGTAATGAGGGATGGACGTGGAGAGACGTGGAGAAGATGGAAGGGGAGCTTTAGCTCAAGATGCATCCTCCTCATAAACTGACATCTTGAACTGAGACCCCATTGCACAGCTACTTAAGGATCATTTAAAACAAATAGATGAATAAAAATGTACAATGCTCTCTGCGTCCTGGGGACTCAGAGACTCTTCTACCATCTTCAGACCTGAAAGCAATGTCTGGAGCAGACTCTCCATGCAGGGATCCAATCATTTCCTTCATCTCTCATATCACTGGAAATGACGCCATGGGCGAACCTCCTGGCTGCCTCTTCTCCCCCACTTCCTTCCCACTTATCAGGGAGCCAAGCATGAACCCAGGGCTGGCCAGGGAGCCATTGCTTGTGACTGGCTAGCTTGAATAGAATAAGCTGTATTTACATAAGGTTATCCCTAAGACAGCAGGCCCCATCCCTCTGCTCTGATTGGCTGAGCTCAGGTCCACAATCTACTTGTGATTGGCTGGTTTGAACAGGGAAAGATGTATTTACCTAAGGTTATTCCCTAATGCAACAGGCCCCACCCCCTGCTCTGATTGGCTGAGCTCAGGTTCACAGTCTGCTCATGATTGGCTAGTGTGAACAGGGTAAGATGTATTTACCTAAGATTATTTCCCTAATACAACAGGCCCCACCCCCTTCTCTGATTGGCTGAGCTCAGGTTGACAGTCTGCTCGTGATTGGCTAGTGTGACTAGGGTAAGATGTATATATTTACAGAAGGTGATTTTGAAAGAAACTTACCACCACACAAATAATCTCAAAACACACCCAGGCCCTCTGCTATTTCTTGAACAGTCTGGGGTGTGTGGTGATTCCATCTGGAAAAACAATCCAGTTTTAGACAAAACCTGACTCCCCACAAATCCTTTCTCCTAGGTCTCTTTGAGAGATGAAATTTAAACGGAAATTTCAGAGTGACATGATTGAATGTCGTGGGTGAGGTCCCAGGACAGAGACTGAGGGACCAAATAACAAATCCTGAGGTTATAAGTGTATGTAAGTACATATATTGTCTAAGTATATCTGAGTACATATATGTACATATCATATATTATATTGTATCATATAATTATTTATAATCTAATGTTTTATCTTATGTAGTATTTTATTCATTTATATAATATTTCATTTATTTATATAATAGATAATATTTATAATATAGAATATACATTTTGAAATTACATACTATATAATCAGGTATTATGTATTATAATAATAACTTATATTAATATATAACTTTAATATTTTAATGTTTATTACTTAATAATGTTTATTATATAATAATATTGATAGCATTTCAATAAATTATAGAGATTGCAAAGCATAATCCATAATGAATTCGATGACGTATTATAGCATATATTGTATGTGCACATAACTATATCCTCATGTCTGTGTGCTAATCTGTGTCATAATGGCGTTGGCCTGTTGTGAACCAGGGCAATCAGCGGTAACTTATTGATTCCAAGTAACCAGCACCAATAATCACTAATTACCTTAAAGCTTGGCTTAGGGTCTTGGGATCATTTAGCGAATAGCTGATACAAACTGATTCCCAACCTTTATACTTCTCTTGAGTCAAGTCAAAGGGAATGAATACACAGGGGCCAAAGAATCCTCGAAATCCTACACAAGGGCTTCCTTCGTACCTAGCGACGAACTGATCCTGCAGCAAAGGTGGTCGTTGGAAGTAAAAGCTCGTGTGAGTGGGAAGGAAGGGAGGGGCTTAAAGTGTGCTGAGTGTGTGTGTGTGTGTGTGTGTGTGCAAAAAGACACTCCAAGACCTGGGTCACTCACAGTAGGGGCGATTGCTTCTGTGAAAGTCTGGCGATGTGTTTTAAACACTCCTGGGGTGGGTCTTCAAAATCCACGCTGCTCTCTTCCAAATCAGGCTTCATAGACCGCCATCCCGTTTCTGGAAAATCAATCTGAAATAATAAAAAGAAACGATTTGCCAAATACTAAAGGTGGCCCCAAAGGCACCGTGCATCCCAACAGCTCTACGGCGTGTCTTATGATTATCTTTAAGTAGTTGTCCAGGGAGGTTTCCATCCCATGGGGCAGGTTGTGAGTGCAATGCATCTTGGTCCATGTGGCTTCTTCCCTCCTTCTCTCCCGGCCCTCCCCTCCCCTCTCCTCCTCCCCTGCCATCTCCTTGTTCTGTGTTTCACATGTAGTCATTCGGTATCAGGACTCTCTTCATCCACCTTTCCTTTCTCTGATTTGGACTTATAGAAACTCCGTTAATTTAGGATAATAGAAACTGCAGTATAATTCTTCCTTATACTCCATGTTATTTGTCATTTAAGCATCATTTTTATAAGAATTGTTAAAGTCGGGCACCGGTGGCTCACGCCTGTCATCCCAGCTACTCAGGAGGCTGAGATCTGAGGACTGTGGTTCAAAGCCAGCCTGGGCAGGAAAGTCCATGAGACTCTGATCTCCAAGGAACCACCAGAAAACCAGAAGTGGCGCTGTGGCTCAAGCGGTAGAGCGCCAGCCTTGAGCAAAAGGGCTCAGGGACGGCGCCCAGGCCCTGAGTTCAAGTCCCAGAACTGACAAAAAACAATTAACAAAAAATTAAAAAAAGAAAAAGGAATTGTTAGACCTTGGACTTGATATTTAAATATACATGAAATTTGGCCCAATTTTTATACATGTAGTGTCTATTAGTGTCTTTAATGTTGTCTTAGAGATAACAATGTATGAATTTTTCTGAAATTATATTTCTGTTTAAATGAAGGAGACGATATCTTTGGTACACTCTGGAGTTAAAAATGTCCCTTCTTTTATGAAACAAAGACGTTTGAGGACAAGAAGCCCTCTGTGTTCACGCAATCATCTGAGGAAATAACAAGTTCCTCCATGTTGTCAGTCTGGGGAGTTTTTCAAGACATCTTGCCTGTGAGTTACATTCTGTCATTAAGTAGGATAGTTGTGCTGTGCTTTGAGGTTCAGATGTTTAGACAAGGGCAGGGCCCAAGCCTCTGCTTTTCCAGATGCAGGTACCTTCAGTTCAGGCTCTGATTCCACTGAGAATCCCATCCCAGGAACAAAGAGCAGTGAACAGAACGGAATGTCCACGTTGTCGCTGAGCTAGATAGTAGAGCTTCATTTACTTTCTTAACGCTGTCTGTCATACGTTCATTTCCTTCTCTTTCTCCTTCCTTCCCTCCCTCCTTCTCTCATCCCTCCCTCCCTCCTTCCTTCCTTTCTTCTCTTCCATTTTTTCTTTCTCCCCTTTTAGTTCTTTTTCTCTTTCCCTCCCTCCCTTCATCCTTCTCCTCCTCCCCCTCTTCCTCCTCTTCCTCCTTCTTCCATTCCCTTTAGTTCTTTATCCCTCCCTTCCTTCCTTTATTTTCTTTCTCTCCCTTCCTTCTTCTCTCTTTCATTTCCTTCCTTCCTTCCTTCCTTCCTTCCTTCCTTCCTTCCTTCCTTCCTTCCTTTTTTCTTTCTTCATTTCCCTTCTTCCTTTCCTCCCTCCTTCCCTCCCCACTCCCTCCCTCCCTCCTTCCCTCCCTTCCTTCCTCCCTCCCTCCCTCCCTCCCTCCTTCCCTCCCTTCCTCCTTCTTGCCTGGCTGGTGTTTAGACTCAGAGCTCTCTCTCTGCTGGACGGGCTCTTTCCCTCTGGAGCTGTTCCTCTGGCCTATTTTCAGTTCAAAATCAGAAAATCCAGATGATTATTCTCCGCTGCACTGTTTTAATACTACAATTCTGTCCCAGTAACGTTTGTGGTAATTCTTACTGCTCCTGGTATAGTCTTGCTAC
>NW_024871108.1:52500-127500 GCF_019054845.1 Dipodomys spectabilis
TCTTGAACTCAGGGCCTGGGCACTGTCCCTGAGATTCTTTCTCTCAAGACTAGCGCTCTACCACTCGAGCCACAGCGCCACTTTCAGTTTTCTGGTGGTTCCTTGGAGACCAGCGTCTCACGGACTCTCCTGCCTGAGCTGGCTTTGAACTGTGATCCTCAGATCTCAGCCTCCTGAGGAGCTGGGATGACAGTTATACCAAATGTTGTTTTTAAGAAATAGGACAGAGACCATCTTTTGAACAATCACAGCGTAGCTACGTAGTTCTTAGTTTTTGAAGGCCTGAATTTTTACCATTCGATCGTACAGCAAGTCTTGCTGTGCGAAAAATACGTTCAGGTGAGTCTTCTGGAAAATTTTCTACCTTGTGATAAACAGTCAATAATCTACTTCATCAAACATTCTACGTATTATCGATACTCAGCACTCAGAATGAGACCAACAGTCCATTTGGCAGTGGCTAAGGGAGTTCTGTTGCTCACATTTGCTTGAGTTTTCTAAATAAAGTTATCTTCAAGTTGACAAATTTTTTTTTCTCCTGGCAATGAAATGTTGATGACTCAGTTACATGGCATAATTTTGCTTTAGTCAGATTTTTATGACCTATATTATATATACAAATATGTAGTTTCTTTATGTATTTATTATGATAGATAGCATATAAAATAGAACATATTATATATATTTAAAATATATATTATATAAAATATATTTCATATTATATAAAATATACTACATATTATATTTTAATATCTATGCTATATAAAATGTAAGATATAAATATATTATAGCTTGGTATATAAATATATTTAATACAATATGTTTATATGTAAACATAATATGCATTATATAATGAAATAAAGATCTATTCCTATGAATATATAATAAACATAATATATAATAGAGAAGAATAACATATTTGCAATATGAATCCAAATCATTTTGACTTAGCAATTCTGGCAAAACTGTTTGGATAAAGCAGAAAAAAAAGGAGACTTATCAGTCTATTTCCCTTTCATAGTGGAAGGGCCTTAATCATAAGTTTTGCTTCTAAAGCCGTTCCTCCCATTTTGCTTTTCACATTTGCCTCTGACAAAAACGATTGATAATGCGCTACCTTATTTAGGGCTAAAAGGTGTTCTCGATTTTATCATTATGACATATACCAAAAGGGTGTGTGTGTGTGTGTGGGGGGGGAATTCTACTCACCCTTTTGGAAACAATGGGAGACTGGTCCAGGCCAGTAAATGTCTACTGTCATGTTCGTGGACAGTCCCAAACAGTTTCACAGTGAGCATTGATTCCCTGGGAAGCGATTTTATTTCAAGAGGAAAAGTGATCCTAAATAAACCAAACCAAAACAGAACAAGATATCAAAGAACAAAGTACCACACCAATGGAGTTTCAGTATTAGTTCTATAAGGATGAGTTTATAATGCGTTGGGCCAAAGTTATTTATCTATCTGCGTGAAGTTATCTCCTTGAAATAGTTTCGGTAATTTGTCACTTTTATTGTTGTGAATGCGTGCATAATGGTGCATTTATTCATGTCATGCAGGGGATCATTTGTGTTTGTGTTCAGGCCATTAAGTGTGACACAACTGTAAATATTCTTGCCCATATTTTCTTAGCTTTGGTTGTGCAGGTCACGTGTGTCTGGGGTTTTGGCTCAAACGTTGGCTGGGTTGAATTTTTACTTAGAGACACTGGGAAAGTGTTCACGGCTCTGTGGCTCATGCCTGTAAGCCTAGCTACTTAAGAGGCTGACATCTTAAGGATTGCAGTTTGAAGAGATCCTAGGTGCTGGAACTCAGGGCCTGGGTGCCATTTCTGAGCCATGTTGTTCAAGGTTAGCCACAGTTCTACTTCTAGTTTTCTGGTGGTTCAGTGGAGATAAGAGTCTTATAGACTTTCCTGCCTGGGCTGGCTTTGAACTTTGATCCTCACATCTCAGCCTCCTGAGTAGCCAAATGGACTTTTAATCTCTTGAATTAACAATGATCTCTAAGTAGTAGGATATTTATCCTAGCATTAAACCAACTCAACAGGCAGCATTTATTATTATTTTTTAAACATAGCCTTTGCTTGAAACAAAGAAAAAAAGCTGACTTTTCTTTTTTAAGATAAATGATTTAGCCAAATGGAGATGACACTCACATTTCATTCCAGTTGACCAAGAAAAAGAATAATTTTCTAGCTGGAATAGTCCTGTAGTTTTGCACTTGGCATAGCTTCTTTCCAGCATACGTAAGCCAGCAGGAAAAAGAGAATGCATTATAGCTAAAGAGGAAGAGACACACACACACAGAGAGAGAAATTACATAAATTAAAAACCACCCTGATGCGATCAGCTTAGCATCTGAAAGGAAATAGCTTTGTCGGTGAGTCATCTGTTTTTTGGAGAGTCCAAAAAGCCCAATGAGGAAATGAAGTTGGCTTGCTGAAAAGTGTTTTCCAGATCTCTGGGACAAGCAATGTGGAGTTTTTGTGCCCAAGGCTGGGTGGCGCTCTACTACCTGAGCCACAGCGCCCCTTCTGGCTTTTGGGGTGGTTCATTGGAGATCAGAGTCTCAAAGACTTTCCTGTTTGGGTTTGGCTTTAAACCTCGATCCTCAGATCTCAGCCTCCTGAGTAGCTGGGATGACAGGCGTGGGTCACCGGTGCCCGGCTTGATTAATTGTTTTCATTGGCACATCTTAACTGCATAAAGTAATGTGTTCCATGGTGACATTTTCCCACTTTGGTGGGATTGTTACCCTGTTATTCCCTCCTCTCCCTCCCATCTTTTTGTTTTGTTTTGTGTTTGCTAAATAGTCCCCTTCTGACTTCTAATGGCTTTTATCATTTTTCTCAGACTCTCACAGATCACAGAAAACACATCCTAGGAGCCTAAGTGTAGATCACTTGCTCAACTTCAGAAAGACCAGAGTGAGTTCTTTCCTATTTTAAAATTCTTTCCATTTCTCCCTACATGCATTTCTTCCTTCTCTCTGTCTGTCTCTGTCTCAGCCTTCTGTCTCTCTGTCTCTGTCTCTCTTTGTTTCTGTCTCTATTTCTTTCTCTGTTTCTGTTTTTGTCCACCTCTGCTTTTCTGTTTCAGTCTCTCTCTACGTCTATCTCTTTCTGTGTCTTTCTGTCTGTTTCTCTATGTCTCTTATCTCTTTCTCTGTCTCTCTGCTTCTGTTTCTAGCTTTCTTTTATGTCTGTCTCTCTCTGTTTCTGCCTGTATCTGTTTCTCTGTCTCTTGCCTCTGTCTCTGTCTCTGTATCTCTGTTCCTTTCTCTCTCTTTCTGTCTCTCTTGTCTCTCTCTGTGTCTCTGATCTCTATCCATCTCTCTGTGTCTCTGTTCCTTTCTCTCTCTTTCTATCTCTGTCTCTTGTCTCTCTCCCCCACCCTCCATCGACATTAGTCAGACTTGGTTATAAGAAAACGAACAAACAACAACAACAACAAAAACCAATTTAGAATAGACACTAGATCTCCCGGCATTTTCTACTTCCATAAGGACATGTTGACAAGAACAACTACTTTACCCTTGGAAAATGGAAGAGGAGGGAGAGGAAATACCCTTTGGGAAGCAGGCATATTAGTAACCAATGATTTTTAAGAACAAGGGCAATCCTATGTCAACGATCTTCCAGAATTATACAAAAATCCAAGCCTTGGCAAAAAGAAGAACAATCTAGGCTCTAATTGGAAGCTATGGAAAAATAAAACCTCATAATTGAAATTATTCTTATTGATGTCTATGTATATTAGATGATAGTCATATTGTTAGAACGTATTATTAGAGTATCATTATATATTATTATATGTTATATATTATTATCATATCATATATTATTATCATACCGTAATGATATAATGCATTATTATTATTATTGTCATCAGTATTATTTGTGAGCAAGCCCCTCAAGGCCCACCTGTGTACCCACGGCTGCGGGAAGTTGTAAACGGTGCACACAGTGAAGCTAAGGTGGGAATGGAGTCCGGGGTCGATGGGAGGAGAACTTCTAGGTGCAGACAGGAGCTGAAAATCTGTATAAAAGCTATTGCAGTAGACATCCAATAGCTGGTGGATGGCCCCGGAAAGTTCCACTGTTCTTTTCTTGATCAGGCCTAAAGGAGGGAAAGAGAGATGGATCAGGACATTGATGAAGGGTCCCATCGACTGGAAGCCATCAAGGCCAGCATTCCCATTTCTCAGGCGACCGTTTAAACAGAATGTAATGAAAATGACCCCTACGCGAGACAGGAGCCAATCTCCCATCTGAACACAGCCTGGCTTCATCGTCAGCAGGCTGTGATCTCTCACAGCGAGAACAGAGTTTGGGGGCACACGTCGGAAGTTCGTTTCCTGTTATCATTATTATCCATGAGGCACACTGATCCTCTGTCACTTGAGAGCATTTTCCATGGGTTTATGCTTATTGTTAGCCAAGGAGGACACGATTCTACCTCGTCTGGGTGTATGTCAAACAGGGTGGAAGTCCTCAGAAGAGCTAACTTACAGTCTAACCAAATGGATTACCAGGAGGCTGGACCTTGAGGTATTAGGTGGAGAGGGGTGGAGGGGAAGAGGGTGGATGGGTGGAGAGAGGAAGGGAGGGAGGAGGCAGGCCTTGTATTTCATGTTCACGTGTGAACTTGGAGCCAGGTGAACTGAGGGAGGGGTGGGTGGGGAGAGACGGGGAGGAGAGGGGAAGGGGCGATGGGCATCAAGTTGCTTTAGGCATAGTAGCATGGTACGCGCAAACGCCTTTGTACAGCTCAAGATAACAACAACAGAAATTAAAATTTCAGGCACTTTGTGAATTCATGCCTACCTTTAATTACTGATTGACTTGAGGATGAGCCAGGGTGAACTGGGTTAACATTTTTGTCCCCTCTAATCAAGTTACAAAGGAAGAATTGGTGGGCTGGGCAGGTGGCTTCGTGGTAGAGCGCTCACCTTGCATGCACGAAGCCCTGGGTTTGATTCCTTAGTACCCACATACACAGAAAAAGCCAGAAATGGAGCTGTGGCTTATGTGGTAGAGTGTTAGCTTTGAGCAAAAGAAGCTCACGGACAGCGCCCAGGCCCTGAGTTCAAGCCCCCCAGGACTGGGAAAAGAAAAAAAAAAGAATTGGTTGATCTTTAACACTCATCACATACATTTTGAACATATATATATATATATATATATATATATACACACACACATATATATACATATTATACATAATCATATATACCAAATATTATAATATACTATATTATTATACACTACATATAATATATAACTATAGTATATATTTTTCATTCTTCTAAGTGTAATCTACAAGGATGATTTGTACCGAAATGTGTATATATGTCTAATATATATATATATATATATATATATATATATATATACACATATGTGTGTGTGTATATATATATATATATATATATCAATATAAAGGAAAAAATGGACTTACAGCTACAGGTAATGGGGGAGAAGTTGACAGGACATCTCACCATATCACTAGACATAATTTTTTGGGGGTCAGTCCTGGGGCTTGAACTCAGGGCCTGGGCACTGTCCCTGAGCTGCTTTTCACTCAAGGCTGGTGCTCTACCACTTGAGTCACAGCTCCACTTCCTGGTGGTTCCTTGGAGATAAGAGTCTCACAGATTTTCCTGCCCAGGCTGGCTTTGAACCTCCATCCTCAGATCTCAGCCTCCTGAGTAGCTGGGATGACAGGCGTGAGCCCCGGGTGCCCGGCTAGAAATGATTGTTCACAGATTTGCTGAGATAAGATTCTAGCATGTGCACAATCCATACCCTTGGCAGAGTTACTCATTGAAATACATGCAACATTCTTAAATATTGCTGTAGAAACTTAAGTTGCCTTCAGGCAACTTAAGAAGAAAACTGTAGGAGGAAGATTTTCTCTGTCCGGGGTCTGTACCATTCTAGCTTCTACATGGAGTTCCTACCCACGTCCTGTCCCTCTATCCTAATTAAACCAGCTCTATCCTAATTAAACCCTTTTTAAATTTTTAGTTTTGCTGCGTACAACATGCCTCATTATTCACTTAGCTCTGCATAAATGTGGACCAAATCTCTGATAGGCAAATTTTACTTATGTGCTTCATTCTTCAATGGCACCCCTTTTGTTGGAATGGCTTGGGGGGGATGGAGATATAGAGAAGCAGAAAACGCTCTAATTAAATGTCTCTGAGCAATCAACAGTAGCAATTAGCGAAGCGGAAGATGAAAGCGAAGTAAAAATAGCAGTGGCAAGAGCCCTCGACACTCACCAACCAATGGGGAATTTCCTCAGCAGAAGGAAAAATTCCTAGAAACATCTTCGTCTCCAATCTCCAAGTGGTCCCAGTGGTACCCAGAACCAGGAAGGCAGGATGCATATGCATACGTGTATGTATTTATGCACACATGCATAGATGCATAAATGTGCAGATACACACATGCACAAATAGGCATACATGCATATGCAGATGTTCATTTGCATATATGCATCTAAGATACATCATGAATTTGAATCAAGCTCTCTCTCCCTCTCTCTCTCTCTCTTTTATGCCAGTACTGGGGATCCAACTCAGGGCCTCTAGCTCCTGGCTCAGGATAGTGTTTTATTATTTGAGCTCTGTCTCCAGTCTGGCATTTTCCTGTTTCCTTGGAGATAAGAGTTTCTTGCATTTGTCTATTTTGGGCTCTGAACCTCCAGCCTCCGATCTTAAGTCTCTTCAGTGGTGTAGAT
Organism: Dipodomys spectabilis; assembly: GCF_019054845.1. Taxonomy (NCBI): domain Eukaryota; kingdom Metazoa; phylum Chordata; class Mammalia; order Rodentia; family Heteromyidae; genus Dipodomys; species Dipodomys spectabilis. Next base: position 59,249 of record NW_024871108.1, read on the forward strand.
TACAGGTGTAAGTCACCAGAGCTGTAGGAGATTATTGTATTTTTTTAATATTATTATTATTATAGCCACTGGTTCCTGGCTATTTTTTAAATATTTAAAAATATTTATTTCTAAATATTTGAATACAACCATGCATTGATTTATTTCTATTTATTTATTTTTTTACCTTTTCCTGACGTCTCCGAATCTGGCTGAACATTCTAAAAGAGGAGTTTATTAAAAAAAAAAAAAAAAAAGGAAAGAAACGTTACTCAGACCACAAGATAACACCATAACCAAATCAGTAATATCCAAAGCTAAATAAAACAAGCTTTCCCCAGCAAAGGAGGAAGTTGGGGATGCGTCCGTCAGGTATCAACATCAATGAATTTCTATTAGATTTGTGAATCCTTTCTCCCTTCGGGTCATCTGAGTGTCACAACAGCCGTTCACCTCCAGATCCGTGGGCAAGAGCCGTCACCTCTGGAAGATGACCGACATGTTCCCTGGCTTTACTAGAATTCAGCTCAGCCGGGACTACAGACATGAGTGACAGAGCCGGGCCTGCATCCAAGAGTGTCTCTCTGTGGGGCCTGGGGGTTCTCCCCCACACACAGAGCGGGGAAGGAGGGCTCATTCGTGAATCGAGAGCTGCTCCTTGAGTCCCTGGAATCTGAATGTGAAGGATAGAAAATGGTTTCCAGGGCTCAGAACAGCAGCCTAGAGTAGAAGAGTCTCTGCATGAATGACCCAGCTCTTCATCTGGCCCAAATCAGCACGTGATACATACCTGATAGATACCTTCCAGGGCTAACTAGGAAGAGCCTTGGAGAGTTGACCCCCACAAAAAATACAGCTGAAGGAAGGGAGGGTTTCTCAATTTTCAGTTTCCTGGCAGAACACCTCTAGGTTTTGTGGGGTTTTTTTTGGTTTTGTTTTGGTACCGGTCCTGGGTCTTGAACTCACGGCCTGGGCGCTGTCCCTGAGCTCTTTCACTCCAAGCTGGCGCTCTACTACTTGAGCCACAGCTCCACTTCTGGTTTTCTGGTGGTTCATGGGAGATCAGAGTCTCATGGACTTTCCGGCCCAGGCTGGCTTTGAACCGTGATCCTCAGATCTCAGCCTCCTGAGTCGCTGGGATGACAGGCGGGAGCCACTGGCGCCCGGTTGAATTTTAGCACTGTAACTGGGTAACAGAATGAATATTGGAAGATCACCTGCCTGGCAACTGGGTGAGGAATGAGTACAAATAAAACAGAATTAAAGAGTGGGATTCAAAAGAGTCTATCACAAAGCAATGATGGCAGGGGCCCGTTAGCCATGGTTTGGTGACTGCAGCTTTCCATATCTACCAACATCAAATGGAAAATTCCAGAAAGAACCGATACACAGAGCTGCTTCATTCTGTAGGTAATCCGGAGATTTTCACAGTCTCATCTTTCCCAACCCATTGCTTTGTTGTGAGTCACATAATTCCTTTGTCATCTGGTTTACCACAGAACGGGATTCTGTGGTAATTACATGCAACTATCCTCTGTTTTCTTTAATAATGGCCCCCAAATGTCAGAGAGCTGATACTGGTGCTTTTTATTGGGGTACACTGTTATAATTGTTCTGTTTTTATTAAACTTTATCATAGGTATGGTTGTGTAGCTGAAACTTGATATCTAAGCCGAGCGCTGGTGGCTCCCGCCTGTCAGCCTAACTACTCAGGAGGCTGAGATCTGAGGATCGTGGTTCGAAGCCAGCCCGGGCAGGAAAATCCGTGAGACTCTGATCTCCAATGAACCACCAGAAAATAGCAGAAGTGGAGCCGTGGCTCAACTGGTAGAGCGCCAGCCTGGAGTGAAAGAGCTTAGGGACAGCACCTAGGTCTTGAGTTCAAACCTCATGACAGACAAAACAAAACAAGAAACGTGTTATCTTGGGTCATATTCATACCTCCCAAAGATGAACGAGATTACTGTATTGTTATTAGCACTATTAATTATTATCACTTACGGTATCTTTTTGCCTTAATATCTTATCAAACCAACAAGAATATATTCTTTTAAGCTGATTCTTAAGATTTCTCTTAGGCAATAACCACTCCTTCTAGTCTTTTCTTTTCTTTACTTTTTGTTTTTTTAATGCTAGTACTGAGACTCAGGGTCCCGGTGTTATCCCTTAGCTTTTTGGTGATGGCTCATGTCAGACATTGGCATAATGATTGAGCTATGCTGTGCGCACACACACACACACACACACACACACACACACACACACACACACACACACACACACACAGAGCTAGCGCTCATCCCCCCAGTTAATACATTGAGCTCAGCTGTAACCTGACGGCGGCAGCTGGCAGTGTGAACACATTTCACCTCTGCTGTTCTCTGGACAGCAACGCCGACGAGCCCCAGGTTGTTGATTGCCTCTGTGATCTGTCTGGTCTCGATGCACCCCAGAACCCCACAGATGTCCCTCACTTCTTCGGTCAGGCCCTTCACACAGTGCTGTAGATGACAAACGCACACGTGGCCACTCATTAAGACGAAGACCGCGTTCAGTTACCTCCCAGCGACTTCTCTTTTCCACCGAGAGGGAACAGGATAGAAACATGGGGCTGAACCCCAATTTGCAGCGGTAGGACCAACGCCACACCAGTGTGCAAACCGAGCGACACATCTGTAACATCAGAATCTGCCGTTATGGATTATATTGATTTATTTAACCCGCTCAATGCGATCATCGTCTATTAGTAATGCATCATATTGATGAGAGGGAGGGAGAGGAGGAGGACAGAGAGGAGGAAGAATGGAAAGAAGGAAGGAGAAAGAGACAAAGATGGACTTACAGCACAGAAATGCTGTGAAGTGCTATCGTAGAGTGTAATACTGCTAACAACAACAACAATAATAATAACAGTAATCTGTTTTTTTCTTTGGGAGATATGAATACGACCCAATGGGTACTGAAACCTTCCGTGCCAATATAGATATCACTTTTTTTGTTTTGTTTTGTTGTTCATGAGTTTTGAACCCAGGGCGCTGGGCGCTGTCCCTGAGCTCTTTCATTCAAGGCTAGCGCTCTACCACGTGAGCCACAGCGCCACTTCCAGTTTTCTGGTGGTTTATTGGAGATCAGTCTCACAAACTTTCCTGCCCTGTCTGTCTTTGAACTATGATTCTCAGCTCTCAGCCTCCTGAGTATCTGGTGGCTCACCTCTGTCATCCCAGCTACTCAGGAGGCTGAGATCTGAGGATCAAGGTTCAATGCTAGCCAGGGCAGTGAAGTCCATGAGACTCTTATGTCTAAGGAACCAGCAGAAAGCTCCAAAAGCAGGAATTCATTGTATTCTAGAAAGTACTAGCTGTTGGTAGAGGTAAGAGGATGAGCAGAACCCTGGAAAAATAAAAATCTGGGTGGACAGATGGTGTCTACAAAGATGGCTTGCACCTAATGATAAAGGGGAAACTGAGGCTCCTTCTTATTCCGAGTCTTCCTATGAGGGAAAAGGAAAACGTGAACCTGAAAAACTAACCCCTACCTCTTCTTTCCTATTTGTCATTGCGGAGTATGATTTTTATATTATCAGGAAACTGTATTTCATGTGAAAAATCTTGCAGGTGCAAAATATTTGGATATAAATGCATATTTACAAACACACTTTTATATACAAATCTATGCATGGGATAAAGAATACGTTATACACGGGGCTGGGCAGGTGGCTCAGTGGTAGAGCGCTTGCCTTGCATGCCTGAGGCCCTGGGTTCGAGTCCTCAGCACCACATAGCAGAAAAAAAAGCCAGAAGTGGCGCTGTGGCTCAAGCGGTAGAGCGCTAGCCTTGAGCTGAAGAGCTGAGGGACAGCGCCCAGGCCCAGAGTTCAGGCCCATAACCGGACCCCCCCCCCCCAAAAAGGAAAAAGAGTACATTACACATGGATGCATACCTTATATAGATGTAGTACATCAGCTAACATCCTATCAGTCTGTACATTTTATTATTAATATATAGCTCATCTAGGCCACAATTACATTAATAAGTATATGTACCAACTATTATAATGATATATTATTAATATTAATGTGTAATATGTAATATACAATTTCATATTATATAATTATGCTATTATGTAATCAATCTATCCTCTATCATCTACCTACCTTTATCATCTTTCTTTATTATCCATCTATTTTTTTTGGGTCTGGTTGTGGGGCTTGAACTCTGGGCCTGGGCGCTGTCCCTCAGCTCTTCAGCTCAAGACTAGTGCTCTACCACTTGAGCCACAGCACCACTTCTGGCTTTCTTTCTTTTTTCTTATGTGGTGCTGAGGAATCGAACCCAGGGCCTCAGGCATGCAAGGCAAGCGCTCTACCACTGAGCCACCTTCCCAGCCCCTATCCATCTATTTTTATAATCTATCATCTGTCTATCTAGCTTCTCTTCCCTATCAATCTATCATCTAGCTCTATCATCTAGCTATAGTTATCATCTGTCTATCCTATATCTGTCTATCATCTATCTACCTGTTCATCTGTCTGTCTGTCTGCCTGCCTGCCTGCCTACCTGTCTGTCTGTTTATCTATCTTTCTGTCTGCCTATCTATCTATTATCTGTCTGTCTATTGTCTGTCTGCCTACTTACCTGTCTGTCTAGCTGTCTTTCTTTCTGCCTATGTATCTACCCATCCATCTAACTATCTGTCTGTCTGTCTTTTATCTGTCTATCCATCTATCTTCTATTTACCTATCTATCTACCTATTCATCTACCTATTCATCTATCTATCTATCTATCTGTCTGTCTGTCTGTCTACCCATCTATCAATTATCTATCTGACTGACTGTCTATCTGTCTATTACCTTGCAGAAGTTAGAAGTGTGGGCTACCTACTCCAGCTTTGCCATCAGAATATTTAGAGGGTGTTTTTTGCATTGTGCAGATGTCCCAATGAGACTAGCCTGAACTTTTCCTCGGTCTGACTCTGTGAGTTAAGAACACAAAGCAGCCCCTGACCACAGCTGAGCTCTTGCTGCCAGCTGCGGGATCGCCGGCTGGAAGGGGCGGTGTGTGGACAGCGTCTGCGCTAGGCTCACCTGCAAAGGGCTCTGGGATCCAGGGAAGACGGCGGGGGAGCTGTGGTCCTCTGCCTCCGCCTGGAAAACAACAGAACAAAAGCAGAGGAGGAGAGGGAACAGAAGAAATCCACGCAGGACTCTCAGCCAGCCATGTGCATGCTACAGACGCGCCACAAGTCACCATCCTTCAGACTGCATGAAGACAGCAGTGTGCATGCTACAGACATGCCACAATTCACCATCTTCCTCTGACTGCTTCTCCTCAGTCACGCAGAGGAGCGCTGACCACATTTCAGTAGCGAATGTGGAGACAGATTTGAGGGCCAAAATAGGATTTTAGAGCTGGGAGCTGGGGAGCTGGGAGCTCACCCCTGTCACCCCAGCTACCCAGGAGGCTGAGATCTGAAGATTGTATTTCAAAGCCAGCCCGGGCAGGAAAGTCCATGAGAGTCTGAGCTCCAGTGAATCACCAGAAAACTGGAAGTGGCGCTGTGGCTCAAGTGGTAGAGCACCAGCCTTGAGCAAAAGCAGCTCAGGGGCAGCACCCAGGCCCTGAGTTCAAGATCCATGATGGAAGGAAGGAAGGAAGGAAGAAAGGAAGGAAGGAAGGAAGGAAGGAAGGAAGGAAGGAAGGAAGGAAGGAAGGAAGGAAGGGACTGTTCTTTAGAGTTTGTTGTATTAATGAAGAGAGAGGGAAGAAAATCTTCCATGAGGTAGCTCTATAAATCAGCCATTTTACCCATCAGCCCAAATATCCAAGTGAACGAGAGCTCAAACCATGTAGAAATAATCATTCTAAGGGGGAAAAATACCTGGCAGCTTCCCTGTAATATCCAGCTAATATTCTTGATATGTCTTTGGTTTTCAGACCAGGGATAATCATCCAGGTTCAGGGAAGGGGGTCAAAACTCGAGTCTTCAAGCCATGATTGTTTCTGTACATCGATGGAAGGCAACTGGATGTATTTAACTTGTCGCACAAGTAGAAGGTGAAAACTTATATGATCCTTTTTTAGCATGTCCCACATGTTTTATATATATATATATATATGTGCTCATACATATTTATTCTTGATGTTTCTTAGTTTGGTTTTTTTCTTTCAATCTTGGTTGGAAGTCCATCACTTTGGCTCTCCTTCGCCCAGGAAACTGCACACACAGCAGCTCATTGACAAGTTAATTTCACCCCAAGGAGGACCACGGCTGGCTGGTGATCACGCACAGCGATTTCTCTGCTGTCGGGGCCAATGATGAAGCCATAGAAGAACCATTCCCCCTCCCCACCCCCACACTCCCAGTGGCTAACGGTTTCGTTCCCAAACGCATGCAGTGGAATTTTCTGGAGACTCAGAGAAGAGCAGGTGCAGATTCTCAAGAATGTGTGTGTGTGTGAGAGACAGAGAGAGGGAGAAAGTGGGAGACAGAGATAGAGAAGGTGGGAGAAATAGAGGCGGAAGGAGAGGGAGAAGAGATGGAGAGAGAAAACGGGAACAAGAGGAGAGAGAAAGAGAGAGAGGAAAGAGAGAGAGAAAGTAGGGAGGGAGGAGTCTATATAAATATTACAAAATATATTCTATCATAACATATATACCAAAGTATCAACACGTAAACACATATATAAAGATGACATTTTATACATAAATATATGAAGACACTTAACGTGTATATTTACAGATATCTGTTGATACAGGAGTCTAGAGTTCCATGAGCAGATAAAATGTATATCCTACACGCAAATAAAAATGTGTCAATAATAGATCTGCGTGAAATAGATGCAAATATATATATATATAGAAGTGAATGAAGTGCGTGTCTATTTTACCGTCTAGAGGAGCGGCATGTTGAAGGAAGATGGAGAGTTCTAGCGAAGCAGAACTTGCACAGAAGCACAGTCAAGACACAGGCGTGGAGAAATTAGCAACAGAGTGGCTTTTTTTTTTTTTTTTAATACTCTGGCCCTGAGGGTGGAGAGGCGGCGTGGGAAGCAGAGGCAAAGGCAAAGCCGTGTGCGGGAAAGCCAGGCGTTTTAATTAGGAGCTACTTAGCGCCCCCATGTCAGCAGGATGGCCGCAGCGACCAGGCTGATACCTGGGTGTGCAGCAGGCGATCCACCTGGACGTGGAATCTTCTGAGAGCCGTGCAGAGATGCTGTCTGAAAAGACAAGAGGATTGGTCAGAAGGAGCAGGGGTCTCGATACTGACCTTGAATACCCGGAGGGGTCGCAGCTGCGTTCACCCTTCTCCGTTTGTGCGATCCTAATCATTTTCCAGGGAGTCCCAGAAGGAATTTCAAGGAAGAGAGAGAGGAAGAGAGAGGGAGAGGGAGGGAGGAAGGGAGAGAGAGAGAGAGAGAGACAGAGAGAGGGAGAGTGTATGGACTTCAGTCCTACAGAGCTCAGCCACACACGCACAGCCCAAAGTTCACAAGGAGAAAAGCCCTGGCAAAAGGAGAGACCATTCCCACCAGGGAGAGACTGTTCCAGAAGGCGTGAGGAGTTCTTCAAATGCAGCCAGTGCAGCGAAGAGCCGCGGGGAGGAGAATGATCGCAGAGGGAAGCGTCCAGGAGAAAGCACTAGGCCGGGCCGGGCTGCGGCTCAGGGAAAGGGCTTGTGTGGCAGGTGCATCCTCCTGGGTGCCATCCCCAGGACCGGAAAAGGAAAAAGAAAGAGAAAGGAAAAGAAAAAGACAAGACACACACACTTATAACAGACATATAACTTATATGTCTTTTATTATATACAAACTATATAAAACTAGATATGAAATTAAACTGTCTATAAAACTGTATATAACTACATATAGGTATATAACTATAATATATAACTGTATATCGCATATAACTATATATAATAACTATATATACTATATAACTAAATGTAACTGTATAACTATATATAACATAATTCTATATAACTATATGTAACTATATATAAGTATATAACTCTATATAACTATATGTACCTGTATAACTATATATAAAATATAACTACATATAATAACTATATATAACTGTATAACTATATATAACATATAACTCTATATAACTATAATAACTATATGTAACTATATATAACTCTATAACTCGATATAACTATATGTAACTATATAACTATATATAAAAATATAACTATATATAATAACTATATATAACTATATAACTATATGTAAATGTATAACTATACATAACATATATAACTATATATAACTGTATAACTATATATAACATAACTATATATAGCTATCTATAATAGATAACTAACCATATATATTTATATTATATATAATTACTATATATTATATATAATTATCTATTATACCTATTATATATGTGTATATGTGTGTGTGTGTGTGTGTGTGTGTGTGTAAGTGCAGTGGCTTCTCTGGACCCCGGGGAAGTTGGGATTCTTGCAGCCGGTGCCCCACCGCTATGAGCTGGGCTTTGAAAATTCACTCCCAGAAGGCGGACTTGGAATAGAATGAAATGTAAAATGCCACACCTGGACACGGTCCCGCTGGGCGAATGTTCTAGAAGCTGGCTGGCGTGGAAACGGTGGTGGTCATCCTCGGGCTGTGGACGGAACGGGATGGTGAGCGCCCCAGAACAGGGTGTGGGTCCCTAGGACTGCGATCCCCCTGTTCTCCACAGGACTGCGATCCCCCTGTTCCCCACAGGACTGCGATCCCCCTGTTCCCCACAGGACTGCGATCCCCCTGTTCACCACAGGACTGCGATCCCCCTGTTCACCACAGGACTACGATCCCCCTGTTCACCACAGGACTGCGATCCCCCTGTTCACCACAGGACTGCGATCCCCCTGTTCACCACAGGACTGCGATCCCCCTGTTCACCACAGGACTGCGATCCCCCTGTTCCCCACAGGACTGTGATCCCCCTGTTCACCACAGGACTGTGATCCCCCTGTTCACCACAGGACGGCGATCCCCCTGTTCACCACAGGACTGCGATCCCCCTGTTCACCACAGGACGGCGATCCCCCTGTTCACCACAGGACTGCGATCCCCCTGTTCACCACAGGACGGCGATCCCCCTGTTCACCACAGGACTGCAATCCCCCTGTTCACTGCACTGTGGACAGTGATCCGCCTGTTCACTGTCTCATCCACCGCCCCAGACACATGAGAGTCCTTAGAGAAAGTGAGGACTGAGCCCAGGGCCACTGGCAAAGCTGCTTCTCCTCCTCCCTCCTTCCTCTTCTTCCTTCCTCCCTCCTCCTCCCCCTCCTTTGCACTTAGGCCAGTTCGGCACTAAGCCTTGGTACTTCTCCACTTGGGCCAGTGGGCACATGGGGGATTTCCCCATCCCCGGCCGCGTGTCCCATGGGAGGGCCCAGCCTCGTGTGTCCCCATGGGACAGCTGGCCTTTGGCGGAGGTCATACCGTGCTGAGTGACCAGGGTCGCACAGCTTACATCCCAGGAGCGATCAGCTCAGCGCTCATGTTCCTCTCAGTGTTTACCTGAAAGTAACAGTCCTGTAGGTCACCACCCCATCGTCTCTGTCTGTCTGTCTGTCTGTCTGCCTGTATGTCTGTCTTTCTGTCTCTGTGTCTGTCTCTCTGTCTCTGTCTATCTGTCTCTGTCTCTCTGTCTCTGTTTCTGTCTGTCTATCTGTCTCTGTCTCTCTGTCTGTCTCTGTCTCTCTTTGTCTCTGTCTCTGTGTCTCTGTCTCTCTGTCTCTGTTTCTGTCTCTCTGTCTCTGTCTCTCTGTCTGTCTGTCTCTGTTTCTGTCTCTCTCTGTCTCTCTGTCTCTGTCTGTCTCTGTCTCTCTTTGTCTCTGTGTCTGTATCTCTGTCTCTGTGTCTCTCTGTCTCTGTGTCTCTCACACACAATGTTGATCAATTACCTTAGAGCTCATGTCGCAAACCTTTGCAGGGCGCATGGAAATGTAGGCACATCTCCCGCTCACTGGAAGGCCCCCGTCTGAGCTCTGGGGCTTCTCCCCACCTCCAAACTCCCCTCCTCCCCTGGACCCCCATGATTACTACCCTGGGAATGAATGCAGCGTTCCTCCCCAGAATCATGTCTTCACCCCAACCCCACGTCTCCCACAGAATCGCCACGAGTGGGCGGAACAGACACGTGAAGTCCCGAGACACAGAACACAGGTGCAACCTCAGGCCTTTGTTTCTTTATATTCATTCATCTGCTTGCTTCGTTATCTGTCAGTCCTGGGGCTTGAACTTGAGACCCAGGCGCTGTCCCTGAGCTCTTTCACTCAAGGCTGGTGCTCTACCCCTTGAGCCAAAGCACCACTTCTGGGTTTTTTGGTGGTTCGTTGGAGATCAGAGTCTCACAGACTTTCCTGCCTGGACTGGCCTTGAACCGCGATCCTCTAGATCTCAGCCTCCTGAGTAGCTGGGATGACAGGCGTGAGCCACACCAGCGTTGGAATTCCATGGACAGGAGCCTGAAACCTTGGTGATTTGGGAATTACCAAATTGTGCGACGCACAAATCAGGCTAACATCCTTCCTCCTCCCCGCCGCATTCCGTCTGCCAGGAAATGCAATGATTCCAGCTTGTATTTATGGGGGTTTCTTTTTTCGGTCACAGTGAAAGCGATCCGAAGGATCTCACACATACCCACGCCGAAGGTATTCATTGCACACTTGATAATCTTGTTATTTATTTACTATTTCCTGCAGATTTCCACCCCCTCCCACCCCACCCCGGGGCCTAGACGCCATCAAGCATGGCAAAGGCAGAGACATCCATGCAAGTGATATTTCTAAACAACTCTCTCTTGGTCTCATTCTCATTTCCCTGTCATTGTATCGTCAACCCGTTTTCTTTTAAATGATGAAGCACCTTAGATTAGGTTAAAAACACAAACCATCTATCCCACACTAGAAGTCTGTTATCAGAGAGAGAGAACACATATAATATTATATATATATATATATATATATATATATAGTCACACACACATATATATAATATGTATATATATATATTCACACACACACACACACACACACACACATATATATTGCTTAAAGCAGATAACTGGAGGATATTGCAGATAAAAAAAACCAGAACTTCCAGAATATCAAAAGCTCACCCCATTCTGTGTAATTTAGGGCTCCAGGGTATCCTGGGGGGTCTCACACCAGGGAAATAAAATCTGCCCAGAACACAGATGCTTCACTAGGCAGCTTGACCTCCTGCGGTGTGACCATGTGAACGAAGACCTATGACCTATGACCAGGTCAGGTCTGTGGACGCAGCCCAGGGCCCCGTGGGTTTTCCCCTCGCGTGAACCTCTCGGTGGATTTGTTCCTGCAAAGCCCCCCGGCCTCCGTCAGGCCCGGGCCGTTGTGTTTCCTGATCATGCCACGGCTGTGGGGCTGGGCACGCACGGCGTGTTATTACCCAGCCTGGGCCGGGCAGAGGCACACGCGTGTGCATGCGCGGGCCTCGGGCCTCACCCAGCTCTGCTGGTCCTGAGCGACCAGGTTTGAGATCAGCGGGAATGCGCGCTCCTCTTGTGCTAGCTACAGCCGCCTTCTGATTCCCCCTCCTCCTCCCCCTCCCCTCCTCCTTTTATTCCTCCTTCTCCTCCTTCTTTCCTCCTCCTCCTCTTCTCTTCCTCCTCTTCTTTCTTTCCTCCTCTTCCTCTTCTCCTCCTCCTCCTCCTTTTCTTCCTTCTCCTTCTTTGCTCCTCCTCCTTCTCCTCTTCCTCTTCTCCTTCCTCTTCCTCCTTCTCCTCCTTTTCCTTCCTCCTCTCCTTCCTCCTCCTCTTCTTCCTCCCCCCCTCTCCTCCTTCCCCCTTCTCCTCTTCCTTCCTCCTCCTTCCCCCTCCTCCTCCTTTCTCTCCTCCTCCTCCTCCTTTTTCTTCTTCCTCCCCCTCCTCTGACAGCACTGTGCTTTGAATTCAGGGCCTTCATGCTCACTCAGCTTTCTTGCCCAGTTGGAGCTCTACCCCTTGAGTTATGCCTCCAGCCTGGTTTTTTGCTAGCCGGTTTGGCGACCACAGCCTAATGGATTTGTCTTCCGGTGATGGCTCTGAACCCCGATCCTCCTGATCTCAGCTTCCCGAGTCCCCACCGTGCCCGGCCTGGAGCCTGCCTTCCTTCTGCAGCCTTCCATGGTGGAGGAAAAGAGAGGGAGCAGGGGCCGATAAAGCTCTTCCTGCAAGGGCATGGACTTCATCTACAAGTCCTGGCCTGCCTGCTCTCATCTGAAGACAACTAAGCCCAGCGACCCTCCCAGACAAGCACCCAGACAAGCACCAGGTGCCACCGGTCAGGGACCAAGCCTTGGGCACGCGCATGCACACACACACACACACACACACACACACACACACACACGTTGGGCAAGGCAGTTAGAGCAAGCATCCCATCCATGTTCAGGACTCAGGTCTGAGTGTGCCCACTGAGCATTATTCATTCCAAACCCGCAGAGGACTGAGCATCATTCAGTCATTCCAAACTCACAGAGGACTGAGCATCATTCATTCCAAACCCTCAGAGGACTGAGCATCATTCATTCCAAACCTGCAGAGGACTGAGCATCATTCATTCATTCCAAACCTGCAGAGGACTGAGCATCATTCATTCATTCCAAACCTGCAGAGGGCTGAGCATCATTCATTCCAAACCCACAGAGGACTGAGCATCATTCATTCCAAGCCCACAGAGGACTGAGCATCATTCATTCCAAACCCGCAGAGGACTGAGAATCATTCATTCCAAACCCGCAGAGGCCTGAGCATCATTCATTCATTCCAAACTTGCAGAGGACTGAGCATCATTCATTCCAAACCCGCAGAGGATCTCGTGGAGACAGAAGTACTTCTCCCGAGGTGTTGTTCCCTGGAAACCAACCCGAAGGAAGTCCCACCTGTCGAGCGAACTTCCCCAGCGCGGCCCCACGTCTCTGCAGGTGAAGTTGAATCACCGATTTCTCTTTCTGAAACACTTGGTGGCTCCCGAGGCGGTGATCGCTGAAAAAGAACAAAAAGGTAAGAAATTAACACAGTCATACACTTCTTTTTTTGGTAAATGTTGGTTGTGGGGCTTGAACTCAGGGCCTGGGCGCTGTCCCTCAGCTCTTCAGCTCAAGGCTGGTGCTCTACCACTTGAGCCACAGCACCGCTTCTGGTTTTCTGGTGGTTCCTTGGAGATTAGAGTCTCACGGACTTTCCTATCCCGGGCTGGCCTTGAACCATGATCCTCAGATCTCAGCCTCCTGAGTAGCTGGGATGACAGGCGTGAGCCACTGGCGCCCGGCTTCCAACTTAAGTTATTTAAAACAACAGCAACGCTGCTGTGTTTTATTGATGCGTTTTGTTTCAAAGATCTCAGTTAACTACACATGAAGTTCCAGGAGAGGAAAATAACAAAGCTTCCTGTGAGAAACTCGGGGTTCTCACGGTGATAGTTGAGGGGAACAGTTGGGCCTACCTATCTTCAGAAACGCCAGACAGATGCAGCGTCGTTTGGTTGGTGTTTACCAAGTGCTCTGCCACTTGAGCCATGCCTCCCGTCCAGATTTTTGCCAGTTATGTCAGAGACATCTCCCAGACCTTTCTGTCCAGGTTGGCTTTAAACTGCCATCCTCTAGATCTTAGCTTCTTGGATGGCTAGGATGACAGGTGGGAGCCATAAGGCCCAGCTCATTAAAAAATATATCAGGTCTAAGACCTCAGCTGTGAATGGAGTTAAGTCTCTGTGAGACAAACAAAACTTCTGTGTTCTTCTTCTTACCGAGATCCCTGCACGTTCACGATGTATCCCCCCAATAAATATTTCAACCCCGCCGGGGTGGTGTGTGGCTCTGTGAATTCTTGGGCACACCTGTCTTGGCAAATGAGCACTCCTAAGTTCAGGCCTGGTACACCACGGTGCGTGTGGTGTTTAAAAATAGTTCCACGGAAAGAGGTTTACAGAAAGAGACTGATAACCTCAGGCCTGGAAAAAGGTGGGAAAAAAAAAGATAGGCAAATTCTTGCGCTTTGTTTTATGGGTTCTTCTATGCAATGTGCACCATAAATATTTATTCCGTCTCTGTTCACCAACTGATGGTGATGAGCTGGATTCTTTCATCATGAGAGTGAAGGCATTTTCTTGTGTTATGAGATTTGGTGGTTTAAAGATTCCAGTGGCCAGGCAAGTAATGGTCGCAGGGGAATATTGTGAAATATTAATACCTTAGACAGGAAAAGAACACTGTATTGCAGCTTACTGCTCTACACCTTTTAAGCGTGCTTCTTTTATTTTCAAAGAAAAAAAGAATTCAGCGATGATGCGGACTTTTAAAATGTGAATGGGTTATGCATCTTCACGCAAGTAGAACAAAATCTAAGTAGATCCGTCTTTGTGTTGTTAGCAGTCATTATTGGTATGGTGCGGGGGGGGGGGAGGGGGGCTTTCTGAGCAGTTAAGGGACAAGTGTGCATTTGTACAAGCACCTTTTTGGCACTTCCACTTTAAAAGTAGACAATATTATCTCCATCAGATCCTGAATGTCAGTACTAAGTTGGAATTTCCACCAAGAACACAGTCCTAGATATATATAAATTATAAATAACACATTTATATTATATAATATAATTATATTATATATAATTGTATGCAATATGTAATCTATAAAAATACATAAAATACATATAGATGTATATAAATGTATTACATAAAACATTTATTTTATATAAAATATTTATTATATATAAATATACAATATATGACATAATATTTATATATTATATCTTTATGTAATATATAATATATTATTATATATAAGATATAAGATATAATATTTATATATTATATATAAGATATGATATTTATATATTATATATTTATATATTATATATTAATATTTATACATTATGTCTTATATAATATATTTATATATTATAAATATTTATAGATCTACAAATATATATTTATATAAATTTATATACATACAATTATATATAAATTACATATGCATTTACATAGACATATATAACTATATTCATATAATATAGTATATATTTACATACTCTATAAATAGAATACACACATATTTATATTATACGTTTATATTTATATAGTTAAAGATCCCTGATAAAGCTCAATGAGAGATCGTTTCCAGAAGCCAGGGCTCCTCAAATTCGATCTCACTTTGCCTTCAGGGGAATCACGAAGGGAGAAAGCTGAACTTTATGTCTCAGAGAGCACCCCCACCCCCCAAAACACAAAACAGAACAGAACAGGAGCTGTGCAGGAGGGAGGTGTGGGGAGGCGCGCCCTCTAGGGGCTGAGCCGGGTACCAGCAGCTCTAATGGAACCCAGCCAGGCCTCCCAGCTTTCCCCTGCTGAATGCATCTCCTGCAGCCTGCCAAGGGTCCAGCCGGCCTCTCTCCCTCCACAGCGCCTCCTGCTGGGATCAAGGCCAGGCACAGCCCACTGCCCGCTTCCCAAAAGCACCTTCCATGGAATCCACGTGGCCAGAGGGCTTTCTTCATGGAGAAGATGCTGTCACACAAAACCCCCATGGGCCTTTTCTATTAAGGTAGGGATTCAAAGCCACACAGCCACCCGAAGAGGAAGGTGTTACAAGAGATGCTGGGGTGTGCAGGGTGCAGAAGTCTAGAAAGTTCCTTGGAGGGGTTGGCACACAGCGTTGGTTAACGGAGGCCTCCATGGCTGACAATTAGAAATAGGGATTTTTTTTTAAAAAAGAATTCATCTCCAGGTTTTACTATATTTCCCTCCTCCAACTCTGTAGAGGAGAAAATACTCTGCAAGGTTTCCACGACGCTGAACAATGAAGGATATCAAGGTGAAAAGAGCATTTTTTTTTCTTTTGCCAGTCCTGAGGCTTGAACTCGGGGCCTGGGTGCTGTCCCTGAGCTCTTTCACTCAAGGCTGGCGCTCTACCCCTTGAGCCACACAGCTCCACCTCTGGGTGTTTGCTGGTCCTTTGGAGATGGGAGTCTCACAAGCTTTTGTGCCCTGGGGCTGGCTTTGAACCATGATCCTCAGATCTCAGCCTCCTGAGTAGCTGGGACCACAGGCGTCAGCCACCAGTGCCAGGCTGGAGTTATTATTATCTTTTAAATAAACAAAAACCAAACACTTGCAGGCGTGAAGTCAATCAGATGTACTTTTTACAAAGTAGGAGTGATCACCTCTGTAAAAAGTCCTCCGAACCGCTTATTTGCAGAAGATGATCTTTGGGAAAGAGCTGGTCGTTTGGAAAGAAGTGTAGAACTTCGGCGATCAGGTCTTTGGCGAGATAATTCGCTAAAAAAGAAGAAGAAGAAGAAGAAGAAGAAAGTCAATGATGATACAGAATACAGAATGGAGGTTTGAGCAGAAAGCAACTCCATCCTGAAGTTTTGCGACTCTCTGGCACCACCCAGAGGAGATGCAGGGAAGTGCAGCTCCTTTATTTCCCAGGCTCCATTCAGAGCTTTTTCTCTCTTAATTTCCATCCACTCCTTGTGTAGAAAACAAATGAGACAGCCAGGAGACAGTCCCTTACTCCTGCCTGTAATCCCAGCTACTCAGGAAACTGAGGTCGGCGGATCGCAGTTCACTGCCAACACCCTGGACGGGGAGGAAAGATTCCAAGAGGCTTTAATCTCCAAGGAAGCATCCAAAACCACAACTGGAGGCGGTGGTTCAAATGGTAGAGCACCCAGCCTTGGGCAAAAAAAAAAAAAAAACCCACAACAACTCAGGGACAGTGTCTAGGCCCTGAGTTCAAACCCCAGGATCAGCCCCCAAACAATACAAACAAACAAACAACAAAATAACCAGGGGCTGGAAGGTGGCTCAGTGGTAGAGTGCTTGCCTAGCACCCATGAGGCCCCGGGTTCCAATCCTCAGCACCACATAAAGAAAACAAACAACAACGACCACAAAATAACCGAACCAGGCAAGGTGTGGTCTCCTCTTCTCAATTCGTGCTTTGTCTAAAAGATAGGCTCCTGCCTGAATGAAGAGAATTCCCACTGACCAAGCCAAGACCCTTGGATCTCAGCCTCCTGAGTAGCTGGGATTACAGGCGTGAGCCACTGCGCCCGGCAGAGAAAGAGAGAAAGAGAAAGAATCCTTGAAGGCCTGCTCTCTCCCCTCCACACTTCCAATCCAACCCAGGGTTCTCAAGTCTTTGAGTCTTATTTCCCTCTGGGGGCAACATAGCATCGCAGTTCTTCTAGATGTTTCTGGGTGATTTCCAGGCTCAGAGCAGGTTCATGGCTGACTGCTTCTACCTGGCGGGGTGAGATGCATCACCCGAGGCGGGTCATCTGTGGAGATGTGCACGCTGAACCAGACGTTGGAGAAGAGCTGGCGTGGAAAAGGGGTCGTAGGGCTCCAGATGGTTCCCGAATTTGAGTGGATGTCCTCTGCCCGATACAGCTCTCTTATTCTGAGAAGGAAACATGGAAGAAGGGCTGAAGATGAGACCTAATTCATCCCTTAAAAAGAGAACATAAAAAGGAAGAGCACCCAGAGTAGAGTTGGGAGAAATTCCTGCGCTGTCGAGCTGTACAAGAGAATAAACAAACGAGAAAGAAGACAGGACTCATAAAACAGTGCTCCTAACTCAGGGCCGGATTCGGTAAGATCACAACGATGCCAAGAACTGGCATAGAAAAACCGTCTCTCGGCCTTCCCAGGATCCCTCCTATGGAAAAAATGAAAATGAAGACTATATTTTTCCCAGCCAGGCGCTGGTAGCTCACGCCCTGCTGTCCTAGCTACGCCGGTGAGCTGAGATCTAGAGGATCGTGGTTCGGAGCCAGCCTGGAGCCCGGACTGGTTTTCGAAGCCTGTGAGTCTCCATCTTCGAGTCACCAGCAAGAAGTCACGCTGGAGGCGTGGTTCAAGTGGTAGGAGCACCCGCCTCACGGGAGTGACACCCCCGAGTTGAAGTTTATTTCCATAAATAGAAGAAGACACGAGGCTCGGTGCTGGGCACAATTCCTCGCTTAATTGATTTTGCTCTTGGCATCTCAAATTCCTCCCGAGATGTCGCCCGTGTCCCATTTCCCCAAGCTGCAAGTGACTATTTTTGTTGCTGGTTGTGGGGCTTGAACTCAGGGCCTGGGCGCTGTCCCTCAGCTCTTCAGCTCCAGGCTGGCGCTCTACCGCTTGAGTCACAGCACCACTTCTGGTTTTCTGGTGGTTCATGGGAGATCAGAATCTCACAGACTTTCCTGCCCGGGCTGGCCTTGAACCGTGATCCTCAGATCTCAGCCTCCTGAGTAGCTGGGATTAAGGCTTCCTTAATCCCCTCCCTCTCTTCTTCCCCTCTTCATTCTCCCCTCCCCCCCACTGCTTTCTGAGTACCTGTTTGCTGGTGTTTATGTTGTTGACATATGAATAATCCTTCATGCCTGGAATAATTAATAGGCATCAGGATAACTTTAAGTCAATGATTAGGGCCTTTAACAACGAGATCAGCGCTCATTTAGGAGGGACACCAGAGTCAAAAATGAGTAAAAGTTGAAAGGGACTAGCATGGAAGCCTCAGTAGATGCAGGTGGTATGGTGTGGATGGCGATGCTTAGAGTCGGCCTTTGAATGATACAGCGACCTTTGCATCCTGAGGCTCGGTTTTAGATGAGCAAAAGCAAAAGAAAAAAAATCACTGATTTTTTTTGGGGGGGGGATAATATCTTGTAGTCACCAAATTTGTTTTGCAAAGAGCAAACAGAAATGCGTTTAGCTACAGGCTAGCAGATTCTCCTATGCGAAAATAAAAGAAAGGAAAAGAAAAGAATGTCTTCGATAGAAGGGTGGCCCTATGTGAACTTAGGTCAGCTGGAAGGGTCCGGCACACATGTCATTAATCGAGTAACGAATCCAGCACAAACCAACCCGTGGAGCACCTGCAGGAGCAGCTCTGGAATCGTAAAGCATTCAACTTCAGTTTTCAAAAGAGAAAAACATCTATTGGATGATTTAAAAAAAAACACCTCAGAAATGGCAACAGATACTGATTAATGCATGCGTTCATCAAAAGTGCTTCCTTCCTCTTCCTCCTCTCTTCCTCCTCTCCTCCTCCTTCTTCTCCTCTTCCTCCTGTCCTCCTCCTCTTCTTCCTCCTCTTCTCCTCCTTCTCCTCTCCTCCTCCTCTTCCTCTTCCTCCTCCTCTCTTCCTCCCCCTTTTCTTCCTTGACTCCTCCTCTTCCTCCTCCTCCTCCTTTTCTTCTCCTCTCCTCCTTCTCCTTCTTCTCTTCTCCTTTCTTCCTCCTTTTCTCCTCTCCTCCTCCTCTTCCTCCTCCTTCTCCTCTTCTCTTCCTTCTTCTCTCCTCCTCCTCTTCCTCATCTCCTCCTCTTCCTCTTCCTCCTCTTCCTCCTCCTCCTCTCCTTCCTCCTCCTCCCTTCCTCTTCTTCCCCCTCCTTTTCCTCCTTCTTTTCCTCCTCCTCCCCCCCTCCTCCTCTCCTCTTCCTCCTCCTCCTTTTCTTCTCCTCTCCTCCTCCTCTTCTTCCTCTCCTCCTCTTCCTCCTCCTTCTCCTCTTCTTCTCCTTCTCCTTTCCTCCTCCTCTTCCTCATCTCCTCCTCTTCCTCTTCCTCCTCTTCTTCCTCCTCCTCTCTTGCTCCTCTTGCTCCTCTTCCTCCCCTTTTTCTTCCTTGACTCCTCCTCTTCCTCCTCCTCCTCTCCTTCCTTCTCTTCCCTTCCTCTTCTTCCCCCTCCTTTTCCTCCTTCTTTTTCTCCTCCTCCTCTTCCTCATCTCCTCCTCTTCCTCCTCCTCCTCCTCTTTTTCCTCCTCCTCCCCTCTTCCTCCTCCTCCCCTCCTCTTCCCCTCCTCCTCCTCTCCTCTTCCTCCTCCTCTTCCTCTCCTCTTCTCCTTCCTCCTCCTCCTCTCCTCTTCCTCCTCCTCCTCCTCTTCTTCTCCTCCTCCTCCTCCTCGGCTCTATTCACAGTGTACAGATATTTGGCATTACTCATGCAGCAGTGATAAGCCGCGTAGTATAACGCAGGTGCCGCGATCCAGGCCTAGCAACTTCAGCGCTCAGGGTAGAATGGTACTTACTTCTCCACGTGGTCTCGGAAGGAAGTCCGGCTCGCTGGGCCGACTCGCTGGACCACGAGGATTTCCAAGGAGCAATCGCTCGGCTGAAACAAATACAAAACCACTGCAAAGTCAGGAAGCCAGCGCGGGTGGGCGTGGAGAGGAGTTAAACGCCAGCATCCTCCACCGGTCTCCAAGGTGCCTTCCGCTTGTTATCATATTCACATTTTGTTAAAAATCAACGTGATGCCTACATAGAAAGAATGCTTGCGTATAAAAAAATGAGCAAATCCCCTCAATAGATGAATGGATCAAGAAAATGTGGTATATATACACAATGGAATTCTATGCCTCCATCAGAAAGAATGACATTGCCCCATTTGTTAGGAAATGGAAAAACTTGGAAAAAATTATATTAAGTGAAGTAAGCCAGGCCCAAAGAAACATAGGTCCCATGGTTTCCCTTATTTGCAATATCTAGTATAGGTATGAGTCAAGCGGAAAAAGTCAGATAATGTGATGTTAGGAAAACGAACCCTCAAATATGTATTTTAATGTTTTTGTTTCTTTCATGCATGTGTTTCTAACGCATTTATAAGATTATTTCTTGGTTGCTTTGTATGTCCCTCCCCCACAGTGTAACCCCCGCTTTCACTATATTTGATGTCAGTATAACATGTGGAGGAGATGGGGACAAACAAGTCGTTTAAGGATTCAGGTGGACCTGTTGTAACAATGAGAAGTACAAAATGTCATGTCAAAACCAGCTTTACAATGTCGGTGGGGGGGGGGAGGGGGGGTATGATTGGGTGGGGGGGAGGGGGGAGGCTGGGAAGGGAGGTGAAGGGTAAACAAAGGAGGAGGCTGCAATGCTTGGTAAGAAATGTATGCATTATCCTGCCCATGTAATTGTAACCCCTCTGTACAGTATGTTCTCAAATAAAATAAAATTAAATTAAAAAAAAAATGAGCAAGTGCTTATCATCTACAAGTGAACACACGGGATGGTACAATCAAAACATACCCCGGACACGATGACCACAGGACTCTAGACATCCACACACAGGGAGACCCCCCAAAATGCAACCCCCCCCAGATTTATGTGAAATCCTACTGCGGCCTTACCCATGCTCCAAAGAAAATGGAGAACGCTTTTACATCCCTTTAGAAGGTTCTCGTTTTACTCAATCACCACCAATCAATATGGGACCGTGCCCAGGCCCTGAATTCAAGACCCATGCTGACCAGTACCACCCACAAAACAAAGCAAAACAACCCCCTAGATATTCTTAAGACGTATTGGTCTTTGACTCAGGTCATTTCAGGCATTGAACAATCTGTATATCAGGTAGTTTTAGCCAAATGCTATTCCTAAACTCAGGCAATCTTATCTTTGCTTCTTAGTATAAAATCATGCCCAGCATGTTACAATATCACTGAATCTGACATATAGTTATTTTTGGCTGTCTTTGTAATTTGAACGTGCAATGACAGTATTATTACTATTATTATTGTTACTATTATTATTATTATTTTGCCCTTGGCTGCAGGACAGAGCAGAGACATTTCCAAATACTGTACAGGAAACGCTTGTGATGCTTCAAATGGTTGGAAAGTCACTAATGAAAGATCAGGATGCAGTGCGTAGTAATTACTTAATTTCCTACTCTTGGATTAATCTCAGTGGAAGTTTCCTGCCAATAATATAATTTAAGAGGCTCTGGTGAGAGCAAAATCTTCCCTCTTGATGATGATAATAAGATTTTGGATCATTACAGCATTACTCAAAATAGACATGCAATGAATATGGGTATTCGTGGTTGCGTATAAAACAGTAAGAGTAGGAAATACCACCAGCTCAATCTCCAGCTATAGTTTACACAATAAAATGTGTTTTAGAACATTTTATTTAGCTTTAAGAAAATCAGGACTTCAAGAACGATCTATTCAGCCGGACACGGGTGGCTCAAAACCTGTCATTCCAGCTACTCAGGAGACTGAGATCTAGAGGATCGTGGTTCGAGACCAGCCTGGGCAGGAAAGTCCATGAGACTCTTGTCTGCAATGAACCACCAGAAAACCTCAAATGGAGCTGTGGCTCAAGTGGTAGAGTGCCAGCCTTGAGCAAAAGAGCTCAGGGACAGCGCCCAGGCCCAGAGTTCAAGCCCCAGGACCCACAAAAGTAAAAAATTTTTTAAAAAGGTATATTCAAAAAATACTTGTTGTTTTCAGAAAAAATTGTCATGGAAAATGAACTGTTTCCCCTCAATTATCCCAAGAACTGGTATAGAGGACTCTCAAGAGACTTCACCAGGGATTTCTCATTTGCAAAAACTTATTGTAGAAAGCAGACCTATTTTCCCCACACAACAGAAGTCGATTTCTGAAAGAATATCTAGCTATTACCATTACCAGTTGACCTAACACACGATCAAATGATTAACCCTAATGCATCACGCACCTTCCAGATTCGTGCTTTTTAGATAACCCTATTCAAAGGGGAACATACATACCTCTGTGTCTTCCATCCGCGAACTTCCCCTGGGTAGAAAAGAACCTTTAGAGAACATTCCAGAAGGTTCTAGCACATTCCCGTGTCCACTTCTTTCCATCCCTCGGCTTGGTGGGAAGTCGGTGGGGAAGGCTGGGTCTTCCACAGGAAGGCCACGTTCAAATCCAATATGGTAGCCCTGCCTTTCTCTTGGACTCCTTCTCTCTGAAGGAGTGGAGGGTGAATCTGGAACGTGGAATCTGGACCAGTCAGCGCCAGGATGGCTCCCCGTGAGAGAATTTCCCCAAGCATTTCTTCCTTCATTCACAGTGTCAGGCCTTGGTAGCACAGAGGGGCTCAGTCCAACCGGGGAGACCACCCCACCCCATTTCCAGGGGAGTTCAGGGGGCTGAGAAGCCATTGCGTTCAGGTGGGTGTCACGCAGTGAGTGGCATTGTGTGGCTTGGGACCCCCAAAAGGTGAGTTCCTCAGACTGTCCCTGAGAGAGGGGGAAGGTGCTACGCATCTCAGCTACCAGGTGATCAAAACCCAGGCTGACTTCCCTGGGAACGCTGGGGTGATCTGCCGAGGGAAGGCTCTGTGGGCTTTCCCCCAGGTCCTGGGTACCTCCATCTGGGTGCCCATAGCAAGCCATGCTTGTGTATTTGATGGATCTTGATGGGTCTCAACCCTGGCACCAAACACCTTCCAGCTGCTGGAACTTTTCCTGGGAGGAGGAAAACCAAAATGCAGGAAAAGCAACCACAATGACACCACCACCACCACCACCACCACCACCACCACTTTAACAACCAAGGAGCTTGCAAGAAAGAAGTAGGCAACGTGAAGGATAAAAATGGTGAGTAGAAGAATCGTTTGGCTGCTAGGGACAAAAATCTCACACCACTAGAAATCCAGGAGACCAGTAGCTATGCCTGAATTCATTTTTGGTACCAGTTGTGGGGTTTGAACTCAGGGCCTGGGCGCTGTCCCTGAGTTCTTTCACTCAAGGCTGGCGCTGTACCACTTGAGCCACAGCGCCACTTCTGATTTTCTGGTGGTTCATCGGAGATGAGAGTCTCACATGGACTTTCCTGCCCGGGCTGGCTTTGAACCAGGATCCTTTAGATCTCAGCCTCCTGAGTCACTGGGATGACAGGCGTGAGCCACCGGTGCCTGGCTATGTCTGTTTTTTTAGTGAAACCATCTTTTCTTGATTAGCAATCCCACAGTTAGACAGTCTGAACTCTTTCCTCCTCTCTAGTGTCAATCATCGACCCGTCTCCACACTTTCTAAATTGAAAATTATTTTCTCCACTTCCCTAAGACCACTTCCATTAAATTCGTCACTCAGCTTCACACCATTAAATTGAAAAGGTATTTTTCTCTCTTCTTATCTTGTCTCTCGACAGTATTTGATACCTGCCACCACTCCCCTGCTTTTACTTTAAGACTTCTTTCTTTCTTAATTCTCCGTGGACTCCACACTCTGAATTTCTCCTTGGTTCATTTCTTTTTACCAACTTCCATGCTTTCTACATGTAGGCATATGTTTGGATGTATTCTATATTTCTCACAGCAATCTGTTAGATCTGTATTTTTACAACTGCATAAACGAACCTAAGTCCCCAAGAGTTGAATTAAGAGCCAGTGCAGATGCTCACGCCTGCCATCCCAGCTACTCAGGAGGCTGAGATCTGAGGATCACGGTTCAAAGCCAGCCTGGGAAGGAAAGTCCTGGAGACTCTCATCGCCCATGAACCACCAGAAAGCTAGAAGTGGAGCTGTGGCTCAAGTGGTAGAGAGCCAGCCTTGAGCAAAAAAGCCAAGAGACAGCACCCAGGCCCTGAGTTCAAACCCTAGGACCAGCACACACACACACACACACACACACACACACACACACACACACACACATTTGAGTCAACTTCCTTTGGGATTTCAGAGTTTACCCAGATTTCTTTTCAACTAGGATTAACAGTAGGCCCAAGATGGAGTCCATCTAACACTAAAATGGTATTGAAAATGTGCCAGAATTTAGGCCTGGAACCCAGCACGGATTCACTGTGGACTGTCTTCACTTCAAAGGGTTAAAAGCTTTAATACTTCCATTAATAATAATAATAATATTTCCAGAGAGTTCTCACAGCAAGCTCAAAATAGATCAGGATCCTGTCGGACGATAAAAAAAAAAAATCTCATTATCATGAGATAAAAGGGAATCAGCAATATTTTTTATCCATATTGAAAATGTAATAAAAGACAAGTGAACATCTATACAATGATTCTTTGAGGCGTGTGTGTGTGTGTGTGTGTGTGTGTGTGTGTGTTTCTTCCTTCAGTATTAGACTGGGTGATTTTAAGGGAAATTCTCATCATTGGAAACCTGCCTGGCTCATGGTTTCTAAGACCACAGTCCAAAGTTGGCTGGAGTAGGAGTGTGTGTGGCAGAGAACTTCCCAGTGCTGTATTTCCCTCCTAGGCCTTGCTTTCCACAGTTCAACTTCCTTGTCTGTTCCAAGTTTTTGAGTCCATCCCTGGATTGGTCCATGGGGTAAGTGACAGCTGTCAGGAACCAATCACTTCCTCAGACATGAAGAAACAGGAACCGGGCGATGGAAGACACCCATCCTTCATAACCCACCATGGGGGAGGGCGGTATTTCCTCTCTGGATCATAACACCTGATTAAGTATTTGAATTAAAAATAACATGACTAGCCAGGTGCTGGGGGCTCATGCCTATAATCCTGGCTGCTGAGGAGGCTGAGATCTGAGGAGGGTGGTTTGAAGCCAGCCCAGGCAGGAAAGTCTGTGAGACTCTTATGTCTAATAAATTACAAAACAAAACTGGAGCTGGGCACAGGTGGTTCACACCTGTCATCCCAGCTGCTCAGGAGGCTGAGATCTGAGGATCGTAGTTCGAAGCTAGCCCAGGCAGGAAAGTCTGTGAGACTCTGA
Source organism: Dipodomys spectabilis (assembly GCF_019054845.1). NCBI lineage: Eukaryota > Metazoa > Chordata > Mammalia > Rodentia > Heteromyidae > Dipodomys > Dipodomys spectabilis. Next base: position 84,725 of record NW_024871108.1, read on the forward strand.
TCTCCAAGGAACCACCAGAAAACAGGAAGTGGCGCTGTGGCTCAAGTGGTAGAGCACCAGCCTTGAGCTGAAGAGCTCAGGGACAGCGCCCAGGCCCAGAGTTCAAGCCCCAGGACTGACCAAAAAAAGGAGCTGGAAGTGGCACTGTGGCTCAAGTGGTAGAGTGCTGCTAGCCTTGAGCCAAAGAAGCTCAGGGACAGCGTCCAGGCCCTGAGTCCAAAGACTCGCATCCAACAACCACAACAAGAACAAAAAGAAATGACTGGAAATCACTACAATTATTAACACACTTCAAATGCAAGGTGGACAACTATCTTGTAACCTACGTGATGATTATTTTAGAGGCGATGGATGTACAAGGAATGTATCTTCCCAAAGCATTGCTTACGAAAACTGACCAGGTACTTGGTTTATATTCGTATCATTCAAACTCAATACCTAGAACATTCTCACTAGTCTGATGTAATTCCCCACCCTCCCCCCAAAAAAAACACCAAAAACAAAACAGCCAAACACAACAAGAAAGATGACAATTTCCCAATAACTCACATAACCTGAAACTTCAAAATCCTATTGCAGTAATAATGATTTTTACCAAAAAAAATCAAAGTAAGACTTGAAAATGAAGTATTTGAGGAAAAAGTCACTTCCGTAAGTTCAAAGATATACAGGATCCTCACTCATGCCGTATTTAAGGATAATTCGGCCAACACAACAAACGTTAGGGGGAAAATGTTAACAAGAAGTTACCAGTCTTGTTGGTAACGAGCACAGAGAACCCGGAGGAACAGGTGTGACCCTGGCACCAGCCCGCCTGCAGGAGCTGCGCGAGCTACCGCTACGGTCGGTGCTTCTGTCGGTAGGACGTGAGCCAGGGGCCTTATTTTCTAAGCTCCAAGAGAAGCATGCGACTTCTTTATTTTTCCTCGCTTGAGAAGAACTTTCTCCCTGCCCAACTGATGCCAGCTCTCGGGCAATTTCTTCAAGTCCTGGCCTACAGACGCATAGAACACCACGAGAGCTCCCTTGTTGAGTGTGACTGTGTCCGTCTGTCTGTCTCTGTGTCTGTCTGTCTGTCTCCCCTTCTGTCTCTCTGTCTCTCTGTGTGTGATTCTGTCTCTGTAACTCTGTCTGTCTCTCTCTGTGTGACTCTGTCTCTCTGTCTTTCTCTTTGCCTCTCTGTGTCTGGGTCTGTTTCTTTGTGTCTGTCTCTGTCTGTCTGTCTCCCCCTCTGTCTGTCTCTGTCTCTCTATGTCTGTCTGTGTCTGTGTCTGTCTCTCTGTCTGTCTCTGTCTCTCTATGTCTGTCTGTGTCTGTGTCTGTCTCTCTGTCTCCTCCTCTGTCTCTGACTGCCCATGTCTCTCTCTGTGTGACTCTGTCTCTGTGACTCTGTCTGTGTGTCTGTCTGCCTCTTTGTGTCTCTTTCTTTCTCTGTTCATTGGTGTCATGATCTCAGGTATCATACAGCACATTTACACACTATACACAGTCACACATTTACACACATACACAGTCACACATTTACACACTATACACAGTCACACATTTACACACATAAACAGTCACACATTTACACACATACACATTCACACATTTACATACATACACAGTCACACATTTACACACATAAACAGTCACACATTTACACACTATACACAGTCACATTTACACACATACACAGTCACACATTTACACACATAAACAGTCACACATTTACACACATAAACAGTCACACATTTACACACATACACAGTCACACATTTACACACTATACACAGTCACACATTTACACACATACACAGTCACACATTTACACACATACACAGTCACACATTTACACACATACACAGTCACACATTTACATACATACACAGTCACACATTTACACACTATACACAGCCACACATTTACACACATACACAGTCACACATTTACACACATACACAGTCACACACTATACACAGTCACACATTTACACACATACACAGTCACACATTTACACACATACACAGTCACACATTTACACACTATACACAGTCACACATTTACACACATACACAGTCACACATTTACACACATACACAGTCACACATTTACACACTATACACAGTCACACATTTACACACACACACATTCACACATTTACACACTATACACAGTCACACATTTACACACATACACAGTCACACATTTACACACTATACACAGTCACACATTTACACACTATACACATTCACACATTTACACACATACACAGTCACACATTTACACACACACACAGTCACACATTTACACACTACACACACACATTTACACATATACACAGTCACACATTTACACACATACACAGTCACACATTTACACACATACACTCACACATTTACACACATACACAGTCACACATTTACACACATACACACTCACACATTTACACACTATACACAGTCACACATTTACACACATACACAGTCACACACTAAGGTACGTCTTCAAGGTTGGGCCTGTCTTGTGTCTAGCTCGAGTCCCCGCATGGCAGCGAGGACCGTTGGCTGGATTTGGACAGTGACCCTCGGGGTCAGCGGCACTGGGGTGGTGCTGGCCCTGCTGGGTCCGTCTGTGCTAGGGACTCAGCCACACGGGGGAGGCCCGAGCACCAGCGTGCTCAGAACAGGGAGGGGCAGGCTGCTTTTCCTCAGTGGGGTCCGGGGTCAGCGGGGAGCCCAGACGCCAGAGACATCCTCCCTCAGTCTACCCACAGCCCGGAGGGAAAATCAGATCAGGGGCCTGGATGGACAGGGAAGGGAGCAAGCAGGGAATGACATGTCTATTAATACGAATAAAACCGATGGAATCAATCAGCCTGGGTGAAGGAGGGGGGAAGAAGAGGAGAGTGGGGAAGGGGGAGAGAGAGGAAGAGAAACAGGAGAGAGGAGAAGGAGAGAGGAGGAAATAGGGAGAGAGAGAGGGAGGAAGAGAGGGAGGAAAAGAAAGAGGAGTAGGAGACTCAAGAGCAGGAGGGGGAAGAGGAGGAGGAAGAGAGTCAAGAGGAGGAGAAGGAAAAAGAAGATCGTGAAGAGGAAGAGGAGGAAAAAAGGAGGAAAGGGAAGAGGAAGATGAAGAGAAGGAGAAAAGGAGGAAAAGAGGAAGAGAAGGAAGAAGAGGAAGAGGAGGAGGAAAAGGAGGAAAGGAAGAAGAAGAGGAGGAGGAAGAGAGTCAAGAGGAGGAGAAGGAAAAAGAAGACCATGAAGAGGAAGAGGAGGAAGTAAAGAAGAGGAAGAAGAGAAGGAAGAGGAAAAAGAAAAGGACGAGGATCAAAAGGAAGAGGAGGAAGAGCAAGAGAAAGAGGAAGAAGAGGAAGAGAATCAGGAGGAGGAGGAAGAAGAGGAGGAGGAAGAGGAGAAGAAAAGGAGGAGAAGAGGAAGAGAAGCAAGAAGAGGGAGAGGAGGAGGAAGAGGAGGAAAGGGAAGAGGAGAAGAAAAGGAGGAAAAGAGGAAGAGAAGGAAGAAGAGGAAGAGGAGGAAAGGGAAGAGAAGGAAGAAGAGGAGGAGGAAGGAGAAAAGAGGAAGAGGAAAAGGAAGAAGAGAAAAGGAAGAGGGGGAAAGGAGGAAGAAGAGAAAAGGAGGAGGAAGTGAAGGAAGAGGAGGAGAAAGAGGGGTAGGAGGAAGAGGAGGAGGAAAAGGAGGAGGAGGAGGAGACAACCTTTCTAGTGACAGCGTATTCAACGTTGCCCTGTGCATATGACCCTGGGTTATTTTGTGGTGTTATTCCCTTGTAAGAGGCTGCGTGAAAAGTATTGGAAAATAACAACAACAACAAGAAATCTCAGTGACTTCGCAGGTCATTTCCCTAAGACTTTCTGCCCTTGGCATTGGGCAATCTAGGTCCAAGGACCACATGACTTTCCAGATCTTGTAAAATCAAGAAGAACATTGGTTCTACTGGAGAGCAAATAAAAGGTCTTTGCTCCAAAAGCCTCAGCGTTACAGCAAACACGGCAAGGTTAAGTTCTACGAGTGTCCTTGGTTCCCAGCCCCCACACACACGCTCACTGCCAAGCTAGATTCTTGTTTTCCTGGCTGACACGGTTCAACCATCGTGTGCAACAGTTGCACGTCCAGACGCGTTGGGCGTGGATGCGTGCACGTGTCCTCGGTGCATTGCAACCCTCGAGTGTTTTCGTAGAAATCTTTTCACAGCAGAACTACGTCAGAATAAGTCCAAACAGGTAAACAAAGAAATCCCGAGGCTTTCTGCTGGACACTTGGTACTTGGTACTTGGTACTTAGGCTAGGTACTGGGCAAAGGGTGATGAAGGAGAGAATTCCCAATGATTAGGGAACTTTACCAGTCCAGCTCCCCGCGCCCACCCAGCGGGGTTTAGTGCTTCTGAGGTGCTTGTGCTTAGTTTTCCTGTGGCCCTGAAATTCCAGGTCATGAGCAGCTGGAGTGATGTTCCTTTCTCCCTGGAGACAAATCAACCCTGCTGTAGGGTTGAGAGGAACATGGGGGACTGGGGGGGACGGAAATGAAGGGCAATTAGATCAAGCCACCTGGTAGGGAGTTGGGAGATTTAATGACTAATCTAGAACCCAGGCCCTGGGAGAAGGGGCGGGCAGGCTCCTGCGAGCAGGTGGGGTCTCCAGGCGTGGGGAAGGGCTGTGGGACTCAATGATCCAGCCAGCGGTGGGCGTGGAGGGCAGCCTGGCCCACTACGAGTCTACCTCCACGCCCCCACTCCCCAAAACCCCCCTCACCCTCCGGGAAGACCAAAGACATCCGGGCCAGACACCCCCAGAATCTTTTCCTGCTCTTCTAACATGGGAAGACGGTACCGTCCTTTCTTAAACAAAACCTTGTGGAATTTATTACCATCTGACTTGCACGACACTAGGTCTGGCTGTATTTACCCTACTACGACATGAAATCTGTGTCTCACTGATATCTTCTTGTCTCTAGGACATACGTTGTATATATAATATAATAATAATAATATGTCTCTAGGACATAAGTTGTATATATAATATAATAATAATAATATGATGTCTCTAGGACATAAGTTGTATATATAATATAATAATAATAATATCATAACATATAATATAATATAATAATACATATACTCATATATGTAATATAACATAAGACATAATAACAACAAATAATAGAATGTAATAATCATATCATATAATAAGTTTTATATATTACATATAAATTATTATGTATAAATATAAATATATAATATGGTATATACTACATACATTATATGTAATATATAAAAATAATTACATATAAGATACCTATATTATATGTGAATACATAATACACTATATGTTAGATTTACTATATTATATGCTATTCAATGTTATAACAATATATGTTATGCATTATATACATCATATTATATATCATCCAGAGATGATATATAATATTGTATGTTATATATGATATGCTTTTATTATATATTGTCTAATATGTTGAATATAATATATGTTATAGATTATGAATATGTAATATAATATATTTGATTTATTATATAGTATATATACAAATATAATATTTTATATTACATACATTTATAGTTGATTTTCAATTTGCACATGGAAGCAATCTTAGACTTTTTTCTGGACACTGTATGCCAGTGTCTTTTTTTAATAAATATTTTTATTGTAAAGATACTGTACAGAAGGGTTACGTTACATGAGTAAGGTCATGAGTCCATTTCCTATCCAGCATTGTTACCCCTCCTTTGTTTTTCCCCTACCCTCCCTTCCCTCCCCTCCTCCCCAACTCCTCCCTCCCCAACTCAAAGTTGTAAAGTTCATTTTCAACATAGTGTCTTGTATATGTCATTGTTACAATGGGTCAGCCTGTATTCTTATTTCCACATTTTGTTATTTCCTTTCCCCTCCCCAAATTAGAAAAAAAAAGTATATACAAGATGCAGGGCACCCGAATCAAATACAGTGAAAGCAGGGGTTATACCACGGGGGAAGCACATACAAAACAAACAAAGAAACAAAAAAAAATCACATAGTGCATTAAAAACAACAGCTTTTTAACTATTCTAGAGTTCCACCTTCTGCATGTGAAATGCTTTGTGTTTTCTTTTTGGATTGTTGTTTGTTGGTTTGTTTGTTGGTGATCCTGGGTCTTGAACTCATGCCTGGGCACTGTCCCTGAACTTTTTCACTCAAGGCTGGTGCTCTACCACTTGAACCACAGCTCCACTTCTGGTTTTGTGGTGGTTCATTGGAGATCAGAGTCTCACGGACTTTCCTGCCCGGGGCTGGCTTTGAACTGTGATTCTCAGATCTCAGCCTCCTGAGTCACTGGGATGACAGGTGTGAGCCATGGTCACCCAGACCTGGTCTCCCTTTTATCTTTTGAAACACCAAACAGATAAACAGTTGCATAACATTTAATAAAGATGGCTCAGCAAGACTTTATGAGCAGCATTGAAATACTTCCTAAAACATTTCCTTTCATTTTTCTTCCTATAAACCTAATACACAGCACCAAAAATGAAAGATTCAGTGATTCACATGCAATGTCAGTAGTCAGAGAATTGAAATTCTCTATGAAATTGGAATAATCAGGTTAAACCAACCCCACAAGCCAGGCACCGGTGGCTCACGCCTGTCATCCCAGCTACCTAGGAGGCTGAGATCTGAGGATCGTGGTTCAAAGCCAGCCCCGGGCAGGAACGTCCGTGAGACTCTGATCTCCAATGAACCACCACAAAACCAGAAGTGGAGCTGTGGCTCAAGTGGTAGAGCACCAGCCTTGAGTGAAAGAGCTCAGGGACAGCGCCCAGGGCCCGAGTTCGAGCCCCAGGACTGACGAAAGAAAAGAAAAAAAAAGATTTTGATCATTAAAACTCAAATCATAAGAGTGATTCTTAGGTCATTTCTTCCCTACCATCCAGAAAGACCAAATCTGAAATGCAGACGCATACACGTAGCACAACGTAGACTGTTATGAATCATATTCTAAGAACATTTTAAATTATTCAGGCATTCCCACAGCTGTATAAACCAAACCTCCATGACACAGGAGGCTTCGTGTAAACAAGATTTATAAATATAAACAAATAAGTTCATACACAAGTTTATAAATAAATCTGCTTTACTTACCCTCTCTTGTCTTCTGTATTCTTACTTCCTCTCGCCCACAGAAGATCACCCACAGGTTAAACCGAGAAATTCCCTTCTGTTTAATAATTCACCATAACACCGTGAGAAGGGTTTTGTTCACGGCTGGACCTATCTTATCGGCAACTGTACAAATAAAACGCCCGTTCCTGTGACTTTGAAGACTCCCAGGGCTGACACACACACACCCCCTAAATCCTTGCTGAGATTTCTCCCACTGGAGAGTGAGTTTTTTCACTTTTATTCATAATACCGATCGAGGAAAGACACACGAGTTAACCTGGGACCACTAGCTACAGGAAGGGCACACACAAATGGGAAATCAAAAGTTTCCTCTCTGGTCACTTGGGATGAAGAAAAATGTCTACCAGTGAGAAACCAAGACCTAACTAGAGCCCGGTGTGGGGTAACGAGGTGTGTGTTATAGGAATCTCCAGCCTACAGATTAGCCATAAGTTAAAAATAAACCCAACCATTTCTAATAAAAGTCATTGCTAATAATCCAAGATGATGGCAGTCAGAGAGAATGTCTTAGGCCTTGCTATAAAGCTTGCAGTTAAACATGGTCCTGTGGACTGGTATTGGTGGCTCACGCCTGTCATCCCAGCTACTCAGGAGGCTGAGATCTAGAGGATCGTGGTTCAAAGCCAGCCTGGGTGGGAAAGTCCATGAGACTCTTATCTCCAATGAACTACCAGAAAACCATAAATGGTGCTGTGGCCCAAGTGGTAGAGCACCAGCCTTGAGTGAAAGAGTTCAGAGACAGTATCCTAGCTCTGTGTTCAAGCCCAGGAAGGGTACACACAAACACACATACACACACACACACACACACACACACACACACACACACACACACACAATAGCACAGGTGAAAATAGTTTCAGCTCTTTGCAACTGGTTTTGTAAATTATTGTAAGGAAATTGCTTTCCAGTTATTTGTTTTCTCCTTCTAGACTTCAAACGTGGGAAGAATTCAATAATCGCCATGTTTGAAGTAAATGGAAACCAACCAACCAACCAACCAACCAACAGAACCCCCAACCTATGATCAAACCCGGACTTTGTTTCCCCTTGGCCAGATCTCAGGAGTGTGCACCATAAAATCACAGAAGCGCTTCACGTGAAAACGGCTGTAATGACCAGGGGAGATGCCAATCACACAGTATTATTTTAAGATGCCAAAGCAGCGATTACGTCCCTCTCCGTGCGCCAAGATGCTGGCTGCTGGCTTGCTTTGTCAATCCTGAGGGGGTGTAAGTGTCCTATTTTCAATTTGCTCCCAATAATTGATGAGGAGTGTGTGTGCCCTTGCCGTATGATGAATGTACAATCAGTCATTTATTTAGACTGATTTCTTGCTGAAAGAATTAAAGAAGAGCTCACGATGGGTAGGGATTCTGAATTCTTTCGCTGTCTTTACTCTTGAGCCAAGATTATTTGTAACGGTGTGATGTTGTCTTAAATGAGACTAAACCTGTAATATGAAAATAAACACCCAGATTGCCTGAAACATTGAGAAGATAGGATTAGAATCAGAATTACAAATTATAATTTAATATAGTATTATATTGTAATGATATAGGTTATTACATAATACACATTTTATAACATATCAGGTATATTGTGTATAGCCTATATTATAATGCAATTATATTGAATTTGTAATATACAATTATTATGTTATATTACCTTGTAATATTATATTATATATGGTATATATATTTATATTATATAACTAGATATATCTTACCTGTAATACTTATATATCATGGAAAATGTATCATGGATGATACATAATAGATAATAGATAATAATATATAACAATATATAATTACATATACAATTACTTATAGGTTATGCATATATGTAGATAATTATATATAATTATGTTGTATAATATATAATATATTACAATATATAACACATGTGATATACAATATATAATGACATATATTACACATAATATATAATTATAAATGATATGTAAGTTATAATAGTATATAATAGTATCAATTATAAATGTAGCATAATATATTGTCTATATTATAATATAATAATGTGTAATTTATATAGTCAATATTATATGTAATAGAATCTATATTATAATATGTAACATATAACCTTTAATATATACAACATAATACCGATAATTGCATATGATATACTATATTAAGCTATGAAAAATAAATATATAATGTAGGTAATTATATAATACCATAGATTGTATACAACCTAGTATAGATTATAGATGATGATTACATTATATTACATATTTTACATAATAAAATAATAATATTATGATCATAGTATTGACATTTTTATACTGTCACGGATATAAGGTTGGCCTCCAACAGCCAGTTTACTCTCCGGGCTCTATGGGTCGTGTACCCAGGCTGAAAGCCCTGATTTGCTGCTGACAGCCCGCATTTGCCTGTTTATTTTCCTTTCCCGCCTGCAGCCTGTGTGATTCCTGCCGGATTCCCCCAGAGGGCGTGCTTGTCACGGGAAACACAGCAGTGCCCAGGCCCTGTCACTGCTGCGTGGATCCCAGGCCTGGCGCTCAACGCGACTCCAAGAGCAAAGCCAAGCAACCTCTGCGTTTCCTTTTGTTTGTTGTTGGTCTCTCCCTTATTGAAGATGCTCTCCATGATTGCTCACTTCTTAAACACAACGCCTCCTCTCTGGATTACTTTCTGATAAAATCCCCCCCCCCCCCCCCATATGAACTCACGGATAGCGTGCGGTGTTACTTGTGTGCACACGGTGGCTTGTCCTTCTCTTTGACGAGATGTCAGGGGGCGGTGGACATCCTTGCTTGACCACATAAGCCTCCTGACTAACCAAGGTCACAAGCTCGTGTGACAAGCAAGTGGAAGAATGTGGTATTGGAGATTAAATACCTTTAATTGGCTATTGACTGGTCCTGGCTGGCATAACTACTTTGTCTAAATTTAAGATAACTTCCTGCAAAACTGGGTTCAGGTCCTATTCAACCCTGTGAATTTGCATTTGTGTGTGTGTGTGTGTGTGTGTATATATTTTTATTTCTTTCATGCCTGTCCAGTAGCATGAACTCAGTCAAGGCCTGGGCATTGTCCCTGAGCTTTATTTATTTATAGTTCTTTATTTGCTCAAGGCTGGTGCTCTACTCCTTGAGCGACAGCTCCACTGCCGACTTTTTGGTGTCTCATTGGAGATGAGAACACTCAAACACTCACCTCCTATACTTTCCTGCCGAGGCTAGCGATCCTCGGCTCTCAGCCTCCTGAGCAGCTGGGATTACAGGCGTGAGCTACAGGGGTCCAACTGCGATTCTTTCTTTCTTTCCCAATGCAAATTAAAGGCAGTAGATCTCATGCACATGGGATTACTACAGGCCCTGCATAAGGCCCCTGTTTGCAATCTGGGGTCCCTTTGAGGAGGGGATAGGATCTGCAGGACTGGAGTTTAGGGGAGAGGACTTAGCCCGCTAGCTGTGCCCTAAGGGGACAGGGGTTTAGTGGGACCCCTGCCCTTTCTCTTTGTTCCCATCGTGAATTATGGCTTTCCCCAGGCCCAAAGCAACGAGACCCCATGACCATCACCCAGAATCCGTGAGCCCCCAAAGAAATCTTGAATTTGATTTTTATCCCAGGAACCAACCACCCCCCTTCCAAACTCATTAACCCAATGGCGGAGGTACCCCAAGATTCCTTGGATCACGACAGCCTGAACTCCCCCAAAGAGATCTTCAAATGTATATCTGGGGGTGCTCACAATTTCCTGACGGGCAGGAATTTTAGACACAGAAAATGTTGGAGAGGTCGGGACCAGGAGTGGAAATCAAAACACCTTCTAGAATAAACAGCCACCATCTGGGGCGTGGGGAGTTGATAGTTGAGGACTTTGTTTAGGAGCGTTCCTCAAGAATGAACAGTTCTTGTATTGTTGGAATGAAGAAATGAGTTAATAAATCTGAATGGGTCTATCACGGGACAGCCCATTCATTAGGGAAAGAGTAAAATTATATTGCCAATACAGGGTAGGGAGAAACATTAAGTGAATTTCACTCCAGTGCTAATCTAGGTTTTTTTTTTCACCCATCATTCAGTTAATGAGACAAAGGAGTCTTTCACCACCACGGGTCCCTGACGAAGAAGAGACTAAGTTCTTCAGAAAGTAGAAAGGGTTCAGAGAGAGTCATCAAATAGGCCTTTTCTTATTTGTAAAACGAGGTTCACGATCGTGTCTTTCTGTTGGAAGTGGGAGGGTTGTTGTTGTTTGTTTTCTGATGAATTTTCTAGGATATATGGCCTTGTGACATGGATCAAGACATATCATACTCATAAACGGACGTGTTGAATTGAACCCCCCACCTTTGTATAGCTACTTAAAGATGATAAAATTAAAAATAAAAGAAATTCAGAATAATCCAATAGAACACGTGAACGGGGAAAGATGAAAACCATCAAATCAATAGGAACTAGAAAGACTTAGCGTGTACGTTCACAGCGATGAACCTCTTGGTTAAAATGACATAGAAAATATATATATTTTTGACATTGGCCTGGGAGAGGAGTTTTTACACCACGGCCTCTCATACACAGGAAACTGAGGCCAACATTAGAAAAAGAAAAGTACCAGTGTGAAGGGACTCTTGTGTAATTTCTGCCCAGAATATATTTCATCCCTAGAAAAATATTTTTAAGAATTTTTTTCCTCTCTCCCTGTATTCTATAACCAGGTCCTTCCAGCCGGGATTCTTGTTTCCTTTTTCATTTGGCAACTTCATGATGGGACCAGATGGGGAAAAGAAAATCCAAATATCTGGGTTACCACCCTGTACAATTTTCAGTGTACATCTGGGGTAAGAGATAGGGCTGTGATCATATCCGAATTATATTCCCCTAAATAACCATGGACCAGACAGTTTCATCTGTCTGTCTGTCTGTCTGTCTGTCTGTCTGTCTTTCTCTCTCTCTCTCTGGTGTATTCCCTTGGAGTCTTTTTTTCTTTTTAAATCATTTTATTGCATTTGAAGCATTTTCTCTTTGGGGCGGGGAAAGCACCCGAGAACTCTTTGGAGTTGATGTGCAGCTATAAATAGAAGAGCAGAAGAGGAAGGTGGGGTACTGGGTGGTCCCCTTTGGACGTGACCTTTCAGGTTAGTCCCTGGGTAAGAGCGGACCCAGGCCACATCTCCCCACCAATGGACAGTTTTCCTCATCAAGGGAAGCAGGTATTTAAGCCTCGGCTCTAATGAGCCGCCTCTCCTGTCTCCAAGGCACCCCCAAGGTTTCTCGAAGTTTCGTTTGACCTTTAGCTAAAGGTTGGACTTCACGAGATGGCCCATTTCCCAACGCCCCCCATCCATCCCCACCCCGGGAGAGTTCAGCTCTGCCAGCACTGAGGAGGTGCACAAGGCCCTGGGTTCGTTATCTGCTCTCCACTGAGATCTCCCCAACCCTCCTCCTCCCCTTCCCCCAACCCCTCCCTGCAGAGGGGAAGAGAACATTCCAGCAAGGTGGCTTCTAGCTCTTCCTCTCACAGTTAAATACAAGCACGGGCAATCAGGTGCTACCTTCTGAAGGATGCGTGGCTCTCCTGTCAACTTAACAGTGAGCAGAGGTCATTTATCTCCGGAAAGTGGAGTGTCTGTGTGTCTCTACCTCCTTTTCTTCTATTTTATTTTATTTTTTTTATAGTCTGGACCCTGTATGATATTTTCAGGTATGATATGTTATAGTACATCAATATAAGGCTTCATATAATATACTATTGCGTATTAGATATTGTCATATTTCTTACATTCACTTAATACATTACAATATAATGGAAGCAATATGATATATTGGTATGCATTTATTACATTATGTATTATTACTTTGTGTTATATATGTTTCATTACTTAAAGTAATACATTACTTAAAGTACTATAATATTAATATTATTAGTAATAGTAGTATATTATAATAAGTAATAATATATTATAGTACTTTGAGTAATATAGTCAAGTAACATAGATTAACCTATACTTACATGTTTAACATAATAATACCCTAATAATAAATAACACTAAGAACATAATAATATAATGCACTCTGTAAATTAGATCAGTAATACAATATGTAAGTAATATAGTACAATAAAATGCATTATGTATTATATTATTATGCATTATAGTATATATTCTTATGCATTATATAGTATAGCATAATATATATTATGGATTATATATTACAATATACTTTTTTTTTTTTGGGTTCTGTCGTGGGGCCTGAACTCTGGGCCTGGGCACTGTCCCTCAGCTCTTCAGCTCAAGGCTAGCGCTCTACCACTTGAGCCACAAGCGCCACTTCTGGCTTTTTTCTTTTTGCTTATGTGGTGCTGAGGAATGGAACCCAGGGCTTCATGCATGCAAGGCAAGCGCTCTACCACTGAGCCACTTTCCCAGCGCTACAATATACTTTTAATACTTACATAAGTATTACTTATACTGCTTACACAGTACAATGTAGTGTGTGTGTGAGAGAGAGAGAAGGAGAGAGAGAGACAGACAGACAGAGAACCTTCTATTAGGACACTTTGATTTTTCTGTTACCCTCTGCCACTCTCTTCCGCTTGGGGGAAAACAATCTGATTTGCCCCAGGGCATTGTGGGTCCTGGGTTAAATTCAGATTTTCCCAGGAGGCCGACAGTGACCTTGCCTGGTGTCACCAATGTAGGGATCAGCTCAGCGCGAGACGGGGCCAGTCCCGAGTTAAGGTGGTTGTGATGTCAAGGCAAAGAGCCAAGCCACTCAAGCTAAGCCTGGAGTGGGGTTGGGAACCATCATCACTGGCCACTCATTGGAAAGATCTGAAAGATCCCAGCAGAGATCTGTGCTTCTCAGCTCAAACCAGGGTCAGAGAATAGAAGACCCGCCATTTTTTTTTCTGCTTCCCAGGAACTGATCATTTGCCACAGGTTCTAATGTCGGGATACGACTCTTGTACGTGTCTCACAGATGTGGTTGGTAGAGTCTGGAGGGAAGAAATGGAGAGAGAATCTTTGAGAACTTTGGAGCTCTCTGTCTTCTACAATGAAATCATAACAGATCGAAAATGAAGGACAGGGGTTGGAAAGACTGGAATCCAAGGAATTCACACACAGAAGCTGGAGAGAGAGAGAGAGAGAGAGAGAGAGAGAGAGAGACCTAGTAGAATCTTGCTGAAAAGGTTAATGATCCTGAAAACCATTTTACCTCCCTCCCCCTCCCCCAACCTGCAGAAATATGGAGAATTAATGAACTAATGCCTTCCACTTACGTCTTCAGAAGAGTCATATTTCACAGTCTTACGGTGGTGCTACTCAGAGGAAGGTCTATCAGAATAATCCATCCACACTAATGATCATTAATCACCGGTCCATTGGGTAGCAAGTCTTGCCACGTGATTTGTTAGAAGACACTAGATAAAAGGCACTGGATAAAACCGTCACTCAGGTACGAAGTTGAGTGGTTCAGATATCAAGGAAATAGGTAAGATTCTTCTACATGGATAGCTTCTCACAGAGGCCTTACTTCTAAGACTTCAAGGTGAAAACAAGAAAATAAGCATCAGTCAATTACCTAATTAGTCTGAATATTTAGGGGAAACAGTTTGGACTGGTAGTTTCCTTGGTATAAGAGTATTCGGAGAATCGCATCAAATCCAGGAAGCATCCGATTTCCATAGAACGCAAGAATCAAAGGGGCATAAAAACGTGTCAGGGAAACTTTGGGACAGGAATATTGACAAGCAGATTGTGTTTGACTAAACCATTACCAATTTTAATATAAATAAATGGTGTTGAATATTAAGAGACCGGCCAGGCACCGGTGGCTCATGCCTGTCATCCTAGCTGCTCGGGAGGCTGAGATGTGAGGATCGTGGTTTGAAGTCAGCAGGAAAGTCCACGAGACTCTTATCCCCAATGAACCCCTAAAAGGAAAAAGCTGGAAGTGGAGCTGGGGCTCAAGTGGTAGAGCATCAGCCGTGAGCAAAGTAAAAGCTCAGAGACAGTGTCTAGGCCCTGAGTTGAAATCCCAAGATAAGCAACAAACAAAATTAATGTTTTTGATGGAAAAAAAAATCAAAACACTTTAAATAACATGGCTTAGCCTAGCGAGGGAGAAATGTATGCTGCTTATAATATAGCCACATTACCCCAAGCACTATCTCAGGGCTGAGATTCAATTTATGTGTTCTGATCACGAGTTTGGATCTGTGTCAAATTCATGTCACTGAGAAATCAGTGTTCAGAGAGGTTAACCAACTCGCATCAAGTTAGAGGTCGGCTTGCTACTTAAAAAAATAAAGAAAGGATCATTTGTTTTGAAAAATTACCAATGCTCAGCAAAGTTAAAGGAAGAATCATTCCAAACACCTTGGGGCCCATTGCCCACATTGATCCAAGACCAAGCAACAGCTCTCTGCTGGGGATCATCTGCTCTCGTTCTTTGCAGAAAACACAATTCTTCACCTCATGACATTTAATCCTAATGACTTCAGCAAGTATCTTTCCAAGATTAAACACAGACACACACACACACAAACCACTTAAAATACACACACACAAACCACTTAAAAACACATACACACACACACACCACTTAAAAACACACATACACACACACACACACACACACCACTTTTTAAACCCTCTGTTCAACTACTCTGTCACACTTATGGAAATCAGCTTGATTTAAAAATCAAGAGGCAACATAAAAAGTTCCTCACTGTGGCAAAAATAGACTTGAAAAAAATATAAAACATATATATATATATGTGTATAACTTGCGTCCTAATTGGTCCATATATTATATATGGACCAATATATATATATTATATATAATATATGGACCAATCAGAGAGCAAGTTTGCCTAGAAGGAGACATTGAAAGAATCACAAACCAATCAGAGAGCAAGTTTGCCTATAACTTTGTTCAAAGTTTCTAAAGTCAGAACCTAATTTATACAATTAAAAAAAGAATCTTGCCACGTGCCAGTGGTGCACGCCTATTATCACTCAGGAGGCTGAGATCTGAGGATCAGGGTTTGAAGCCATCCCAGGCAGGAAAGTCCATGAGACTCTTATGTCCGATGAATTGCTCAGAAAAAGCCAAAAGTGGTGCTGTGGCTCAAGTGGTAGGGCGCCAGTCTTGAGTGTGTGTGTGTATGTGTGTGTGTGTGTATTTTTTCCATACCAATTCTTTGTCTTTCAAAACACACCATGTTTCCTACTAACAGTGCATTTGTTTGCTTGGTCATTGGTTTGAAGAGAGAAACATAAGTCCCAAAAACATAATGTGTGAACACCACGCATCCACAAATAAAGAGCAGATCACTCTTCTACCAGGATACCTTCAGAAAAGTCTAGTGAGTGTTGCCTAGCCCTTGTTGCTGAACACCACACAGCTAAGCAAAACATACCAAAAAGAAGAGGGAAACAAAAGATAGTCCAAGAACTCATAAAACTGAAAAAAATTTCTTAAACCTAGTTGATTTGTTTTTCTTCCAAGTGAGATTTAAAAAAAGTACAGGTTTGAAAGGAGGAAAAACATTTGCTATTTCTCGAGACTATCTAGGCCACACACAAATCTTCCACTGCCTCCTCCCCTTCCCAGACCTGTCCTTCCCCTCCATCTCTTCCTGTGACTACTACCAGAATAATGACGTGTCTACGCCTTTTATTTCTGATCTTACATGAGAGAGGTCCAGTGGTGGTGTCAGAAAGAAGACCTGAGGGACCAGGGCACCCACAAATGAGTTGCAAGTCACGATTATAAGAAGTCAGGATTATAAGGGCGACAGAAGTTACTGGGCTACGGAACTGAGGAGAGAGAACACAGTGGGAACCTAAATACAGGTTATTGATTCTTCCACGTACGCAGCGCTCACCCAGTGAGTTATTTTTGTTTTTATTGGCTCGGTGGAGTGTTTGAGGCGGATCTGTTTTGTCAGTAGTTACTTAGGTGGGGAGAATGTGTTTCTCGAGGTACTGTAGAAACACAGAACTCACAGCCCAGTGGAGATCATTGTGAATGATGGAAAGTGTGGAGAAAGGAGAGTTAAGAAAGAGACTTGGAGGTTGGCTTGGGGGTTAAATGACCCTCACAGGTCCCTGGGCCAATGGCTCCAACAACAGCCCGTGGAGCTAGAATTCCTCAACAGGACGGGGCTGAGGGGAAGGAAGTTAGGTCATTGGTGGTGGACGATGGAAGGTACATTGGGGAAGGAAGTTAGGTCATTGGTGGTGGATGATGTAAGGCACATCATGGAAGGAAGTTAGGTCATTGGTGGTGGATGATGGAAGCCACATTGAGGAAGGAAGTTAGGTCATTGGTGGTGGAATTCCACACAGGGAATCCATCTCTTTCTTCTCTGTTTCCTTGCCAGGCACTTTCTGACACAGGCCTTGAAGCGATACATCAACCAACCCACCAGGGTCTGAGGCTTGGAGCCCAAGTAGACTTTCCCCAGAAATGTGGAGCTAACTCCGACACAAACCATCCAGTTGAGGTTGGGCGCCATCTTCTTACACGAGGAGCTCGGAGCTGGCCTTCGCCTGCCTGACGTGGGCCTCATACGCACGTGGGTAGGAATCTAATTTCTGTGGTAGTGACAGGGTGCTAAGGGTCCTAAATACTGGAGGACTGAACAAGTGGGGAAGGAGAGTGAGGTCAGAGGACAGGAAGTGACATCAGAGAGAGAGAAGTTCTGTAAGGGGGAGGGAAGTTTTGGAAACAGAGGAAGTGATGTAAGAAGGCAGGAAGTGAGTGAGGTACGAGGAAGGGAAGTGTCAGAAGAAGACAGGAAGTGAGGTAAGAGGGCAGGAAGTGGAGTCCAAGGCAGGAAGTGAGGTCAGAAGCTTTGGAATGAAGGAGGAAGCTTGCTTTTTTTTTGTCCTGGGTAAGACACATATGGTGGACTGGCCCATGAGCGTTGGCTGGGTGAGGGCCTTGAACTCACGGTGCAATGGGGGATCAGTGTCTTGAGCTCAGGGCTCAGGGTTCAGCCCTCAGAGCCCATAGGCATCTTCCTGGGCCTCACAGAAGGCTCGGTTCTACCACAGTGGGAGGAAGTTAGGTCATTGGGCAGAGATCACCTCCTATGACCCGGCCGCGCTCCCTGTGTGTCGGGGAGGAGGGGAAGAGGCGTGGATTTGGGGACGTGGGGATTTGTGAGTGTGAGCCAGTCCACGGGCCTCGGGCACAGATTCACGGCCACGGACTTTCAGGAGATTTCTTGAACTCCGAACCCTGACTTTTGGAGAGGTGGAAGTGTGCCAATGCTCACCCTGATTATTGATCATTTCTGAGGCAGGAACAATCAACGGCCGGGTGGATGCAGGGAAGGCCCCACACCCCTCTGTCTGCATTTGAACTGAACTGCTGAGGAGTGAGCAGAAAACAGACCCCGAAGAGAACACAATAAAATGAACGGAGGGAGTAGTGCAGTCAGCCTAAGCTCCACAAACACATCCCCAGCTCCGTCATTCCTTACTAAGATGGATCTCGGAGAATTCTAGGCCATTCCAGTTCCAAAGTAGCAAAAGGCATGGGAGAAATATTGGGAAGTGGGTGGTGGTGAGGAAATGGTTAAAATAAAGTGAATTTGTGATGTCTTCTTTAACACAAAAACCCCAGACGTTGTCCTGGAACTGGATTCAATGATAGTTCGTGGGTTTAGCCACCAGATCCGATACTTGAGGCCTTCTAGGTCAGCTGCCTGTAAAAGTTTCCAGTGTCATGCAGAATTCAGTAGAGAGCAATGACAAGACAGAAGAGAATTTTCTGGAACACCTTTGGATGATTTGGAGATCCTGGCCGGCTTGTGATCTCAGCCCGGCTCTGATTTACAATGTAAGGACTTGGTTTTCTAGAAGTCAAGTGGAGTTCTCAGGGAAAGGGCTGAACTATTACCTGTCCCCCACCCCTCTGAACCCCGGAGGTCATTTCCATCCACGGTATTATTCTGAATTATTCATGCCATCCCTTGGAATAAAAACGGCATTACTTGCATGCAACGCGTATCAAAGGCCTGTCTAGGGGATATTGGGCTTGATAACAAACGGATGCTAGATATAAATTTATGACATGCTATCCAAAAGGAAGTGGAGCCTGAAAGATAGATCACATTGTTTCTGTGCCAGGGACTTTTTCCTCAAAGGAAATATGGACGCAAATAAACAAGCAACTGACTTTAGATAGAAGTAAACTTTAAAAACAGATGTATTTTTTATTCCTTTTTAAGTGTGAGCCGGGCGCTGGTAGCTCCCGCCTGCCATCCCAGCTTCTCAGGAGGCTGAGATCTGAGGATCGTGGTTCGAGGCCAGCCAGGGGCAGGAAAGACCGTGAGACTCCTATCTCCAATGAACCACCAGAAAACCTGAAGTGGTGCTGTGGCTCACATGGTAGAGCTCCAGCCTTGAGTGAAAGAGCTCAGGGACAGCGCCCAGGCCCTGAGTTCAAGACCCAGGACTGACCAACATTAGTAAATACACAAATAAATAATAAAGTAGTCCTAGAATTTTCTCTTTATAGATGAAACCATCAAAGCTCTCAGACAATGACCTTTTATCCAAGGGTATGGGGTGAAAGGTCAGCCTAGATTCCTAAACCATCTTGGTCCCCAGAGCTGGGGACACTTGAAGCCGTTTGTCCACGCAGCCTGGACCTCATGCCTGCAGCCTGAGTCTTTGCTCACTCTCCCCTGTGTCTGCAGAATCTGGGTCCATGTCCTCTCTTCTGGAATGTTCCTAAGCTTTGACGTAGTGCATAGCAATCCATATTCCACTGATGCTGCTGAGATTCCCCCTGTCCGGTTCGTTTGTGTTGTGTAAATCAGGTCATGTCTCTCTTTGGGGTTTTGAATGCGTGACCCTCTGGATTGGTGCGTCCTGGTCCCTCGGGTGATATTTCTTCGTGTGTGTTCAGAGCCTGGTAGATAACGCTCTTTCTAGCCAACGTGAGGGGAAGGGAGAGGGGGCTCGACCCCATCTCTTTCCCCTACGGGTGGAGAGGCAGCAGGGGTGTGGATCACGATCACTCGAGGCTCACTGCGTGTTGTGCATGCACAGCCCGACCGTGGTAGTTTGTTCCTGAGCGTTTGTATCCGACCATTGGAGATCCCAACATTCCTTCTTACTCCTCCCTTCCCAGCTCTGGCCTTTCGTCTGGTTGAACTGAATCAATCAACTCGCTCACTGGGACCCACGTGAACCAGGCTGATCACAAGAGCAAGAAGTTGTTTCTTCTTCCAGTGCTCGGCTATGAATGACAAGCAGGCTCCTGGCAGCTCAGGATGGGCTTCGCAGAGAAAGCTCCAGAAAGCTCCACGCTGGAGGGGCCACCGGCCGAGTCGTCTGTTTATTATTTATTTTGTCACTCATTTATTTATGTGTACCGGTCCTGGGGCTTGAACTCAGGGCCTGGGCGCTGTCCCTGAGCTCTTCAGCTCAAGGCCGGCGCTCTACCACTTGAACCACAGCGCCACGTCTGGTTTTTCTGGTGGTTCATGGGAGATCAGAGGCTCATGGACTTTCCTGCCCAGGCTGGCTTTGAACTGTGATCCTCAGATCTTAGCCTCCTGAGTAGTTCACTGAACTTCTATTATTATTATTATTATTATTGCCTATTTTTGGTGGACCTGGGCTTTGGCCTCGCACCGGCTAGGCAGATTTTCTACCACTTAAACTGCACGCCTGGTCCTTTGTTATTGTTTTGTTTTCTTTATGTGTTTTCCAACAGAAGCTCGCTTCTTGCTTGAGTGACCTGGGATCGCAATCTTCTTCTAACCGCTTGCTTCATAACCCCCTCCAGCTCATTTGCTTTTGCTTTTGGGTTGACACGGGGCTCATGGACTTTCCCCCCTCCATCTCAGATTTCCAAATAGCTCAGCTGACAGGCACGAGTCTCTATGTCCATCTACTCCACTTTTAATATTTTTTTCTACCGTCTTAAAGGGAGGGGCGGGCTGCTTTTTTCTTCAGGCTGAAACACTTAATCATCATTTTTCAAGCCTGTCTGTTATTGGCCACTGCATCTGCGAGGGTAAAATCGGCATTAAGTCCTCTTCATTTGGTGTTTGCCAACAGGTGCAATGTATCTATTGCCTTCAGTAGTAACAGGCAGAGACACAAGGCTATTATATGATTCTATCTCTTCCTTACGGGCCATCGAAGGGACTACAGACAGATCCACGCTGCTGCTCTGCCCCTTGAGCCACGCCTCTGGCACAGCTTTTTGCCCCGTTGTATTTTTGCTTGTTTATCTCTAGTTCAGGACGCAGGAAGGATTCTCCTGTCTTTTACTCCGCCATCTCTTTAGTATAATAAGGACCATCCGTGTTTGACATGAGGCTGTTTTATTGTGTTGACATCTAACTGGTCCCTAATTTATGACCGAGGTCGGAGGAGGCTGGCAGCGATGTCACGCCAGGTCACGATGATTTCTGCTTCACTAAGTTTTAAGAGCCAACCCTGAGCTGTTGGCCAGATCTCTGGGAGATTTACTAGTTGGGCTGAGAATGGTTGTTGGTGGTGGTTTTCTTCTTCCATAGCTCATATTTAAAAAACAACAACAACAAAAAATCTTTGTGTTTGGGGGGAAATTCATGGAGGGAGGTGATTTGAAGTCTTGCATAGTCTTGCACACGACCCCATTTCCCCCCTGTCTGCTCCCATCCCCCCTTCACAGGGCTTTGGGAATCATGCAAGGGACAGAAAGTTCAGTGTTGGGTTGAAAAACGTGGACTGTAGCTTTGGGTGGTTTCTGTGGGGCCATGGCGCCATCTGGTGGCGATTTCAGATATTGCTGCCAAGAATTTTGGATAGTTAAAATAGATATATTCATCACTAATATAAAGCTGTTGTTGTTATTATTATTTGCCAGTCCTGGGGGATGATGGGTTTGAACTTAGGGCCTGGGTGCTATCCCTGAGCTTCATTTGCTCAAGGCTGGTGCTCTACCACTTGAGCCACAGCACCACTTCTGGTTTTCTGGTGGTTCATTGGAGATCAGAGTCTCACGGACTTTCCTGCCCGGGCTGTCTTTGAACCATGATCTTCAGATCTCAGCCTCCTGAGTAGCTGGGATGACAGGCAGGAGCCATTGGAGCCCGGCTATTCCTATTATTAATAACAATTATTATTTGTCTCCTGCGAGGTGCATTTGGCCAATGAACGGACACTGTTTTGGCTGCGGTTCCAGCCACTTGTATCCACAGGGATTGTGAGATGCATTTGAAACGATACTCCCTATGGAGAAATGCCCAGCACAGGACAGGTTCCTCTTCAGTAAGCTACGTCTAACCCAATACTCTGCTCCATCTACCTCTTCTACAAAATGACAAGTAGCTCCTGCCTGTAATCCTAGCCACTCAAGAGGTGGAGACCTGGAGGCTCTGGGCTCCAAGTCAGCCCGGATCGAAAAAGCTTAGGAGACTCCATCTCTAATTAACCAGCCCAAGGCTGGACTGGAGGCATGGTTCGAGAGGTCAAGCACCAAGAAGGGCATAGGAAAACGTGAGAGGTCCCTAGTACTGAACAACAACAAAAGACCCATGAACACTAAATGTAATAGTAAGAAGGAATCATCTTTCTGGTTCACAGTACCCTCTACAGCAAAGAGGAAGGCGCTGGACAGAGTCAGGAAACAGTGAAATGTGGAGAAACTACGGGAGGCAGGTGGTTTTCTCCCAGCGATTGCTATTCGAAGAATTCTACAGTTTCAAGGCCCAGATTTTCCCTCCCTTTCTATCGTGACAAATCATACAAGTTTTTGTTTAAGCTGGGCGCCAGCGGCTCCCGCCTGTCATCTCAGTGACTCAGGAGGCTGAGATCTGAGGGTTGTGGGTTCAAAGCCAGCCCAGGCAGGAAAGTCCGTGAGCCTCTGATCTCCCAGGAACCCCCAGGAAACCAGAAGTGGCGCTGTGGCTCACGTGGTCGAGCACCAGCCTGGAGTGAAAGAGCTCAGGGACGGTGCCCAGGCCCTGAGTTCAAGACCCACCACTGACAAAAACAATAACAATAATAATAGTGATGCTAACGGGCAAACGCTGGGATCCCTGGGGCTCTGTTTAGTGATTCATCAGGAGGGTACAGGATCAGGAGGAACTCCAGACTCGCTCGTCAATGAACTGAACAGGTGGGGGATGCGTGGATGTGTTTTCGGGGGGACTCGTTGTTATTTTAACCTGTCTGCGGTTTAAATTACCTTTGTGAAGTGGTGCAGGGGGGGTTCAAGTCCCCCTGGCGCTGTGTGAGAACCATGCACCCCCGTCCTGGTGTCCCTCCCCTCCAGCTCCCCGACCCCCCCCCCCCCCCCGCAGCCCCTGAGTGTGTGGAGTGCAGCCCTCCCCCTCCCCCTCCCCCTCCCCCTCCCCCCCTCCCTCCCCTCTCCTCCCTCCTCCCTCCTCCCTCCTCCCCCCCTCCTCCTTCCTCCCTCCCCCTCCCCACACACTCCTGCGTGTGGCATTTCCTGAAACCTCCACCAGCTCGATCCGGCACGCCCACCCGGCCCTGCACGTGTGTCAGCGTGCTGCCGATGTGTGTGCGTGTGTGTGTCCATGTGTGTCTGTCTGTCAGTGTGTGTCAATGTGTGTTGATGTGGGTGTCAGTGTGTGTCTGTGCACTGATGTGTGTGTCAGTGTCTGTGTCAATGTGTGTCTGTGTGTCTGTGTGTGTCTGTGTGTTGATGTGTGTGTCTGTGTCGATGTGTGTCAGTGTGCTGTCTATGTGTGTGTGTGTGTCGATGTGTCTTGTGTCAATGTGTCTTGTGTCTGTGTGTGTCGATGTTTGTCTTTGCATTGATGTGTGTGTGTGTCAATGTGTGTCTGTGTGTGTGTTGATGTGTATGTGTCTGGGTGTCGATGTATTGTGTGTCTGTGTGTCTATGTGTGTGTCTGTGTGTCTGTGTGTGTTGATGTGTACGCCCCTGTGTGTCTGTGTGTGTGCACGTGCGTGTGTACTGGTACAGGGACCTGAACTCAAGGCCTGGATGCTATTGCTTGACCTTTTTTCACTCTGGGCTGGTGCTCTACCACTCGAGCCAGAGCTTCGCATTTGCTTTTTGGCTGACTAATGAGAGATCAGAGTCTCACACACTTTCCTGCCCTGGGCTGGCTTTGAACCCACGATCCTCACATCTCAGCCTTCTGAGTTGCTGGGGTGACAGGCGTGAGCCACCAGTGCTCGGTTCTTCATGTGTGTGTGTGTGTGTGTGTGTGTGTGTGTGTGTGTGTGTTTGATTTTTATTTTTTAACCCTAGGTCCTCAGACTTCATGAAGGGTCACCCGGGTCCCAGGGCCACGCTTAGAAAGGTCAAATTTTGACCCAGCCATTTAACCTTGGGGCTTTGCACTTATTACCATGTTAATTTTACTTTTGTTTTTGCTTTAAACATAAAATGACATGTCATCCGTCAAAAACTCTGAAGTGCAAACCGGGCTTGGGCAGGAAGCTTCAGCCTGAGACTCGGGTCCACGAACAGACACTAGAAAATGACCTCCTCTCACTGGATCTAGGCGATCAAATCCAAGTTCAGTATCATATCCTTGAATAAATAATATCTGTTGTTCTTTAATGATTAATGTCAGTCCATCCACCAGTGACGTGCGAGATTGTTCACTTGTTTTATAAACGGTAGCACGGACGCCTTGTGTGCAAACCTGTCTTTGTCTCTTTGAGGAAGGGAGATAATTCTAGAAGATTAGCAAAGACGACAGAGGGAAGAGAAGAAGAAGAAGGAAAAAAACCCACCCGACTTGATGTTTATAAGACTTTCTCATCGGTGTGAGTAGACGTTTAATGGGGCGGTGAGCAGGTAGCAGACACGAGGAAATTCTGTGGGCAAACGTAATGAGATAAATTAAATGGCCGAATAAAACTAAAAGGCCTTAATCGGGGACATTTATAAGGACAATGAGTCATTAAGTTGCCAAGTGTCTGAACAAAGCTCAGGCCTCCAAGCCATCTCTCGCCCCTTTATAGAACTCTCCAGAAAGATAATCTCACGGAGGAGATTTGAGTCTTGGGTCTTGAACTCAGGGCCCTGGCGCTGTCCCTGAGCTGTTTTCACTCAAGGCTGGTGCTCTACCACTTGAGCCACAACGCCACTTCCGTTTTTCTGGTGATTCATGGGAGATCAGAGTCTCATGGACTTTCCTTGCCGAGGTTGGCTTTGAACCACGATCCTCAGATCTCGGCCTCCTGAGTAGCTGGGATGACAGGCAGGAGCCATCGGCTGGATGTGAGACAAAATGAATGAATGAATGAATGAAGTAGCAGAGACAATGTTTCAGAATATGAATGGATTGAATTCTTTGACCCAAGACCACCTTTTCTTTTTTCCTCATTGATTTAGAAGTTTCTGAACGTAGCACGCCGATAACCTAGACATTCAGAGTTCCTGATGGTTTTATTTTCAAGTGATGATCATTATCTTATGAAGCTCAGTTCATCGGCTACTTCTGCTGGCTGCCGGCCCTCATTAGCAGCGAAATTCCTTCCACGTGCCGGCTCTTCAGCCAGTTTGACACATCTCACCACCGTTAACGCTTACAGTAAGTGACTTCGTGCTCAAACTGGAAGGAAAGAGAAAAGAAAGAAAGAAAGAGATGGGAAGTTCTTCTCAGCACTTAGCCCCTGGGAAATGAGAGGCAGAGATGGTCGCGTGTGAACACGAAGGGGTGAAGATGATAAAATAGATGATCGTTTAAATTTAGGTGAGCGATGTTAGGTTTTTGTGATGGTTTCTATCTCTTTTGATGTTGAGAGTTGAACTCAGAGGTGTAACAGTTGGGCTGTATCGCATCTTTTCCTCCTCCTCCTCCTCCTCCTCTTCTCCTCTTCTTCTTCCTCTTCTTCTTCTTCTCCTTCTCCTCCTTCTCCTTCTCCTTCTCCTTCTCCTTCTCCTTCTCCTTCTCCTTCTCCTTCTCCTTCTCCTTCTCCTTCTCCTTCTCCTTCTCCTTCTCCTTCTCCTTCTTCTTCTTCTTCTTCTTCTCCTCCTCCTCCTCCTCCTCCTCCTCCTCCTCCTCCTCCTCCTCCTCCTCCTCCTCCTCCTCCTTCTTCTTCTTCTTCTTCTTCATTATTATTTTGTGCCAGTCCTGGAGCCTGAACTCAGGAACTGGGCACTGTCCCCGAGCTTTCTTGTTCAAGCCTAGCACTTTATCACTTGAGCCACAGCTCCACCTCCAGCTTTTTGGTGGTTCAATGGTGATCAGAGTCTCACGGGGACTTTTTGGCCCTGGCTGGCTTCCAACCACGATCCTCAGATCTCAGTCTCCTGAGTAGCTGGGATGACAGGCGTGAGCCACTGGTGCCCAGCTCAACATTGATTCTTTACTAGAGAAGGTTTAGAGGAAAATGGAGGCCAGGTGCCAGTGCTCACACCTGTCATCCCAGCTACTCGGAAGACTGAGATCTGAGGATCACGGTTCAAAGCCAGCCTGGACCGAAAAGTCTGTGAGGCTCTCCTCTCCAATGAACCAGCAGAAAACCGGAAGTGGAGCTGTGGCTCAAGCGGTAGAGCACCAGCCTTGAGTGAAAGAGCTCAGGGACAGCGCCCAGGCCCTGAGTTCAAGCCCCACAATGGACAAATACAAAAACAAAAATCAAAGACAAGAAATCTAGGGAAATCATCAAGGAAACATAAATGCTGGGTAAGAAGGAGTTGGGTATATTGATAGTCTTGACTAAAAAAAATGGCTTCGCCTGGACCAGCCTTGGCCATTCAGACAGATCCCAGTCATACTGGAGACTTTGAGACAAGGCTTGGTTCATGAATGGATGGATGGACAGATGGATGGACAGATGGATGGATGGATGGATGGATGGACAGATGGACGGATGGATAGAGGGATGGATGGATGGATAGATGGATTGATGGATGGATGGATGGACGGATTGATGGATGGATGGATGGATTGGTGATGGGTGGATGGATGGACAGATGGACGGATGGATGGATGGATAGATGGATGGATGGATAATCTCACTCAAGTAAAACTAGGTCTCAAGTCAACAGAGGCAAAATTAATCAGTAATATCACCAATCCTTCCCAATATTATTAAGAGTATAATGACCTGGACTTTGAAGATTTGAAATTGTCCTAGACTTTGTTAAAATATAGAACATAATAACCAGGAACTCTTTCTCTCCTTCCCTCCCTCCCTCCCCCCCTTTCTCTCTGTCTCTGTCTCTGTCTCTGTCTCTCTCTCTTTCTGGTGATCAGCAGCAACATATTCAAGGAAAACAGAGCATTATACTCCCTCTAAATTGTTTCTGTAATTGCTCCCATCGTGGAGTATTTGTTACGTGACGACCCATCTGCGTGCCATATGCTTATTGTTATTTTTATTAATTAAATCATATCTTTCAAGATTTAAATTGGCTATTGACAGTGACACTTAAGACACATTATTTTTACAGCCACCGTAAGACCCTATGCATGATGTACTACCATGATTTGCTTCTCCAGCTCCCTTCTACCGGGGGGCAGCGTGGGACGGTACTGTGAAGGATAATTATTATTGCAATGCCCCCCAAGCCAACCGTGGTGAAGCAGAGCAGATGGCAAAAAATGGAATGTTTACTCTGGAAATCAAAACCATATCGTCTTAACTTTTCAGTCGTTGAAATGTAATTCTTTTTTTAAAAAAAGATTCTTTGTAAAATTGTTATGATAAAAGTGATGGACAAAGGAGATATATATATATATATATATACACATATATATATAAATAAATTTTTTGTCTACTGTGGGGCTTGAACTCAGGGCCTGCGCGCTGTCCCTGAGCTCTTTCACTCAAGGCTGGCGCTCTACTACTTGAAGCCACAGCGCCACTTCTGCTTTTGGGTGGTTTATTGGAGATATAAGAGTCTCACAGACTTTCCTGCCCAGGCTGGCTTTGAACCGTGATCTTCAGATCTCAGTCTCTTGAGTAGCTGGGATGATAGGCGGGAGCCACTAGCACCTGGCCCTGTTCTAGTCTAAAATCTCGTATTTCTATTATTCTAGAACAGAGATGATCATTTGTAGCAAACCAAAATTCAGGAAAGCAGTTTCCTGTTCCCATAATAGAGTTTTATTTTTGGGGGGTACAGGGGGAGGGCCTAAAGCATAAGAAAACTCTTTAGAGCGTTTCATCCTCCACTTGTGAACATAACATTATTTTCCTTCAAAACAGGGCTCTACCATGAGAAATACATAGCCATCGATCATCTGAACCCGAGGTTGAAAGTTCTTCATATTTTAATGTCCCCCTGCAAGTCATCTGAGAAGAAAGAAACGCAGCTTGACCCTGAGAAAGGTCAGCTCTGTCTAAAAGTAGAAAACAGCTCCGTCGCCACAAATCCAGAACTTTCCACCTCTGCCCTTCTCCTGGCAGAAAAAAATCCCTAAAAATAAAAATAACGCTGAGATTTAGGAGACTTAGGGCCTTTCTAGGTCGGAAGAGTCAAACAGGAGAAGCTCACAACGCGTTTCCCAAATGAGAGACAGCCTCGTGAATTCTGGGACAGCTTTGTGGTCTTGGGATGATCTGCTCCAGCCTTCACGGCCTCCTGATGAATCAGAAGGTCTGTGGAAGGCCTAGAGTGTTCTGAGAGGAGAAGACTGGCTAGAATAATTTCTCTCTTTTGTTTTGTCTGTCCAAGATCTGAATCTGAACCAGGCATTGGGTGGCAGGGAATCATTCTTCTTCTTCCCGTGGGCTGAAGGTTTGAAGCCAGCCAGGGCAGTGAAGCAAAGGAGATTTCGTCCTGATTAACCAGCAAAATACTGGACTGGAAGCCTGGTTCAGTTGGTAGAACATGGGCCATGAGCAAGGAAGTCTAGTGAGAGATAGAGACCCTGAGATCAAACCCAAGTACTGGTACACACACACACACACACACACACACACACACACACACACACACACACACCCCTGAATGTGTTCCAACTACACCTAAGAGATGTTTTGAGTTCTAAATGGAGTGGACTATGGTCATAAAATTCATTCTAGATGCGCACTGGTGGCTCCCGCCTGTCATCCCAGCTACTCAGGAGGCTGAGATCTGAGGATCACGGTTCAAAGCCAGCCGGGGCAGGAAAGTCTGTGAGACTCTGTTCTCCAATTAACTACCCAGAAAAAGCTGGAAGTGGAGCTGTGGTTCAAGTGGTAGAGCACCAGGCTTGTACAAAAGAAGCTCAGAGACGAGCCCAGGCCCTGAGTTCAAGTCCCAGAACCAGAAAAAAAAAAGAAAAAGAAAGAAAGAAAAAAGAAAGAGCGAGAGAGAAAGAAAGAATAAATGAAAGAAAATCACTTAATGCATATATATTATATACATGGGATTTCAAAGGTTTTTATGCCTCTGATCATCTAAAATAATATTTATCAAAAAAGAGAAAGAAACTGTGGGGTTTTTTTCACTCTAGTATTCTGAAGAAGATACAATTAAAATGCTCATGAAAGTACAACTGTAACCGAGATCCTAAATTACATATCGGAATACCAAGCCTGCTGTATTCCCAATTTCCTCTTTTATCTCCACAAATACCTATCCAACGAAGGTGAATTCTTCAGCAGGTGGCGATGAGGATACATTTTGATGATTAATTATTATTACTATTTCTTATTTCAGTGTAGACGTGGGTTACAAGGATCTGAATTGCTGACATATAAAGGCTCATTTTCTGGGCTCTAATTTTTTTTTAAGGGCACACAGTTGACTGAATCTAATTGGCATCATTATCTTTTTGGATCCTTTAAATTGTTTATTTGGATCACAGCTGAAATGTGCAGGCAAAGCAAGGAAGAATAATGGATTTCATGAGATGAGATTGTAGTCTTTAATGATGCCGCCCTGGGATTATTTAAGAATCACTCTTCTGAACTTACGGAGGGCTGCAAATTAGAATTTAAATTAGAGAATAAAATTAACGACCCTATATTCTTATCTGGCACGACTCAATATTATTCTGTGTGATAAATGATTGAAATTCTGCAGGGTAAACTATTAAAATGCTTCCCTTAGCTTAAAAGTTAGTCACAGAGATCATTTTTTTTTTTTGTCAGTCCTGGGGCTTGAACTCAGGGCCTGGGTGCTGTCCCTGAGCTCTTTCACACAAGGCTGGGTGCTCTACCACTTGAGCCACCAACTCCACTTCTGGTTTTCTGTTGGTTCATTGGAGATCAGAGTCTCACAGACTTTTCTGCCCAGGCTGGCCTTGAACCGTGATCCTCAGATCTCAGCCTCCTGAGTAGCTGGGATGACAGGCGGGAGCCACCAGCTCACAAGGCTGACTTCTCCTTTTGTATACTTTCTGGGGTAGATAGACTAACCAAAGATTCGCATCTTTTTTTTTTTTTTTTTACTGGTAGCCCTAACTAAGCCTTATATATATATTAAAAAAATCATCTTTATTAAGATCTCACAAGGGAGCCGATTTTAACACTGCATTTGTTTCCACTGACAGCTCCAACGAGAGCCGAGGAGAAAACTCGCTGAGCTGCAGTATTCATCTGAGGAGATTACACAGAATCCCGCACGCTTGATAAAGACGAAGAGAGACGCGGCATAAACCAGACATTAAATACCAGAGCATATCAGAGCACGCGAGCTCCGTTCTGTTCGGGGAAAATAAAAGAGAAATGCCGAGATGCTATAACGAAACGGATCTCCGCTGAAGACTTGGTAACTGTGACAAGCCACACACACACACACACACACACACACACACACACAGAGTAAACAAAATACAAAGAACAAAACCCATTCTTAGACCTGTCATGGTGAAGTTGCAGAATACAAAGGTAAATATCCTAAGGGAAAAGTTAATATCTATGTCAATGCAGAAATACACACACACACACACACACACACACACACACACACACACACACACACACACACACACATCCTAGCTCAATAGTTGAATGAGAAATAGAAAATTTAACAGAGTGAAAAATGCAGCTACCTCTCCAAGACTGGCAGTCGATTTTGTCTGAGCACCAATGGAAGTCGGGCTAAAATGGGTATATTCCTTCAGAAGACACCAGATTGAACAAGAGGAGTCACTCGATATCTACCCCAAGAAATCTCTGTCTTTGGAATGAAGGCCCAATGACAGGAGTTTTAATAGTAATAACTACACATCCTTAACAATAATAACTATCTATATGTAATCATAAGAACCATACATCTACTCCAACCTCTTGTCACTTCAGGAATCCTTTCTTTTGTCAGTGGTGGGGCTTGAACTCAGGGCCTGGGTGTGGTCCCTGAGCTCTTTTGTTCAAGGCTGGCACTCTACCACATTGAGCCACAGCACCACTTCTGGTTTTCTGGTGGTTTATTGGAGATCAGAGTCTCATGGACTTTCCCGCCTGGGCTGGCTTTGAACCACGATCCTCCGATCTCAGCCTCCTGAGTAGCTGGGATGACAGGCGGGAGCCACCGGCGCCTGGCTTACTTTGGGAACTGTTAAAAGACTATGATGTTTTCAGATGGAAATTATTCTGCGCAGAAGATGCAAAGAACAAGAAGCTGCATCCACCTTTCATGTCAGGAGGTGAAATTCCAAACAGGGCCACTCATAATGGCAATTGTGTCTGGTTCTGAGGATGCGAAAGTTGGGAGACGTGGTGTGTTCTGTAGCATGGAGATCTCGAATGCTTGGAGATTCTGTGTTCAGCTCGACAGTCTGGAGGGTTTTTTTTATTTTCAGGACCAGGGTCTTGGACCTGTTCCCATTCGTTTTATTTTTAGTTGGTCTGATCACTTATTTTCAAGGTTATTTTCAGCAAGGTTTTGTTTTTCTTTTTTTCTTTTATGGGTTTTGTGTTTTTTTTTTCCCTCCCCATCTTCCATGGGGTATTTCAGTCCTGGATTGGAACCAAAAACTGTTTTTTTTTTTTTTTTTTTTAATTTTATTTTATTTTATTTGTGAACATACTGTACAGAGGAGTTACAGTTACATGGGCAGGATAATGTGTACATTTCTTACCAAGCATTGCAGCCTCCTCCTTTGTTTATCCTTCACATCCCTTCCCAGCCTCCCCCCTCCCCCCCTAATCCCAATCCTTCTCCTTCCTCCCTCCCCCCAGCCCCCCCCCCCCACCAACATTGTAAAGTTCGTTTTGGACATGACAACTTGTACTTCTCATTGTTGCAACAGGTCCACCTGTATCCTTAAACAACTGGTTTTTCCCCATCTCCTCCACAAGTTATACTGACATCAAATATAGTGAAAGCAAGGGTTATACTATGGGGGAGGGACATACAAAGCAACAAAGAGATAATCTTATAAATGTGTTAGAAACACATGCATGAAAGAAAAAAACATTAAAATACACATCTAAGGGTTCATTTTCCTGACATCACATTATCTGACCTTTTCCGCTTGACTCATACATATACTAGATATTGCAAATAAGGGAAACCATGGGACCTACGTTTCTTTGGGCCTGGCTTACTTCACTTAATATAATTTTTTCCAAGTTTTTCCATTTCCTAACAAATGGGGCAATGTCATTCTTTCTGATGGAGGCATAGAATTCCATTGTGTATATATACCACATTTTCTTGATCCATTCATCTACTGAGGGGCATCTGGGTTGGTTCCATATCTTAGCTATGGTAAATAATGCTGCAATAAACATAGTTGTTTTGGTGGTATAAATCTCGATATTTTTTTTCTCTTTTTGGAAAAACAAGTATATTTGGGTACCTTGCAGGTCATCAAAGGTCATCGCTAAATGATGTCTTATGGTGTTGCAGTACCCAGATTCCCGAAAGATCATCACTTTCTGGAAGGTTCGGACCACTGCTGATTCGTAGCCCAGGTGTAGAGAATTCTGGCTTGCGCCTCTGTTCTTAGTTTGTTATTCGGGTCTCCTGAAACCGTGTGGGTACCCACAGCCCTGTGCAGAATTCCTTCTTGTTCATTCTGTACACTTCTTTTTCTTTTTACTATTTTGGTCTGTCGTGGGGCTTGAACGCACAGCCTGGCTGCTGTCTCTGGGTTTCTTTTGCTCACGGCTGGTGCTCTACCACTTGAGTCACAGTGCCACTTCCAGCCTTTTGGTGGCTCATTGCAGATAAGAGTCTCACGGACTTTCCTGACCGGGCTGGCTTTGAATCTGGATCTTCAGATCTCAGCCTCCTGAGTAGCTGGGATGACAGGCGTGGGCCACCAGCGCTGGCTCAGAGTTTCTTTTTAAGGCCATTTCTTTCTTTCTTTCCCTGAAGACACAGCGATTAGGCCACACTTGATTATTTTCCATTTCTGTCACTTTCTGTTATTGTAGAGAGCAAAAGTTGTTTGGTGATCAGAAATATACAACCTTTTCTATACCCCCAACTATGTTACAACAACCTAATTGCTGGTGATGCATTTTGAAAATTCAAAATTCTCAGAGATGTGTGGTGTTCCATAACCCGCTTATTCACTAGCTCCACGGTTTTCCCTTTCTAAATTTCACTTGTTCCTTTATTTGCTCATGTATTTCATTCACTTATTATTTATTTTAACACTATTTTTTATGCCTTCCGACCACAGGTGAGAGAAATCAGCCTCTCGAGCTCTTCATTTCAGATAAACTAAATCCTCACTGCGTGAACAAACCACCAGAGCGTGCTTTATTTCTTTGTGTCCGTCTATTTCCATCACTCCCAAGTATACATCGTGTGCGAATCCAAATCGGCTGTCTATCTTTTCCCCTTCCTCGTCCTTCTTCCTCAGTGGAAAGCAGCTCAGGCTACATTGTTGGGGGTGTGGGAAGTTTTCACCCTTTTTCAGTACATTCTGTTCTTGAAAAAGAAACAAAAAAGTTTTCACAAGGATTGCTCATGGATGGTGATCTTGGAGTTAGGACCACCCTGAGCTGCCCCGAAAGTCTTTGGACATCTTTGTAATTCATATTGTTTTGTGTTGACGCAGTGAGATTTACGTAGGCCAATAGCAACATGGAGACACAAAATCCACTGCGTCTCTGATCATATAATATAATAGTGATCCACATGGACTCCAGGAAATGGAAGCATGGGGTCTTATTCTTCCATGTGGTTTCTGTTCCTTTTTGTCTCGTGTGTGGGTTTCTCTGTCTCTGGGAGGGTGAGGGGGACACAGAAATGGGAGGACAGAGGGGAAACCAAGGCAGCCATGGTCCTCACTGGACACCAGGTGGAGAATGAACTCTACCACTGGTGGGTGGGGACGGGAGGGAAACACTGGGGGAGAGAGCGAGGGACGGGGGGACAGGGTCCACAGAGAAACGCGCTCGTGACCCGACTGATGTCACTGTCACCTCTCTGCATGTCACTTTTATCCTCACCATCAATTTATTTGTAAAAGACATCAAGTTCAGGGGGTAACAAGGCATCAAATCTCATCTCACCGCGATCACTACCGGTGACCACTTCCTCGTCTCCTGTGTAGCAAATGCTGGGAAGCCACCCAAGAGTTTAAGATCCCAGATAGAAGCAAAAATGGTTTAGAGGACCAACAAAATGACTCCATTTAAGGGAAAATACCAAAAGGCACTGGTGGTGTGGGGAAAAATTTGTTCTAGGAGATGAGGCCCTTCCCTCGGTCTTGGGTGTATTTGTTTGTTGAACATCTCTGCCTGTAACAGAACAAGGGTTCTATCTTAAGTCTTTATGGAAGAGCGTAACTAAATCCTGCCCTAACCAGGTACAAGAAATAAATCTCAAGGGAATGGCCATGAGAGGATGTGGATTTGTGTGTTCAGATTCTCATGGAAGTTTGGCTCCTCAGGTGGAGTTCCTTAGGAAAAATATCATCATTAGGATGATAAACAGGAAGGTAATTTTTTCTTCCCCTTAGATAAATAAAAAATTGAGGGCTGGGAAGGTGGCTCAGTGGTAGAGCGCTTGCCTTGCATGCATGAGGCCCTGGGTTCAAGTCCTTGACACCACATAAACAGAAAAAGCTGGAAGTGGCACTGTGGCTCAAGTGGTAGAGCTAGCCTTGAGCACAAAAAAGTAGATCAGGGACAGCGCCAAGGCCGTGAGTTCAAGCCCCAGGACTGGAAAAAAAGTTGAATTCTCTAGGAAACAGCATTTCCCAGTTAAAAAAAAAAATATACTGTTATTAATATATAGATATGTATTAGTAAAAGTAATAGATATAATCACATACAATTATTACATATATGTAAAATATATTACACATACACACAATACATACAATACATATGTATAACATGTAACTTTACACGTTATACTATGAACATGACACATCGCATATAATATTACATATGTCATAACATAATTACATATAATATTACATACAATGGGTTATTTACCTATTGTATGTATATTATTATGTATGTAACTTACATATTTTATATAATATTATTATATTGCAAATAATATGTATATTATTATATTGCAAATAATATTACATATAATATGTTATTACATATAATATTACATAAAATAGGTTATTATATTACATATAATATGTAAGTTACATTGAATTTACATGATACATATAGGGTGTATGTATTACATATCTATATAGTATGCATAAAAATGTCATTTGGATATTCCTATATATGTTGAAATTTACTAATTAACATTTCAGCTTACTTCTGAGGAAAAAGAAATCTAAATTAGCTAACGTGTCCAAAAAAAGACCATCATGATTTTTGTGTTCTGAGCATGACCAGCTGATTAGCTATCTTGTTTCAGCTTTTATAAGACTAGGGAAAGACAGAGTCTTTATGGAAAAGACAAACAGACATCTTGAGAGTAATTTGAAAGAATAAAAACACAAAGGGGATCACTACCTTGAGAAGGGGAATTGCAATTATAAAGAAGGCATGCTGAGAAAAATTAGTGCCACCATTCCATTATTTACTTTCACACATGCTTTGAAAACCTTTGGAAGAAAAAAAAAATCCATGAGGTCTCCATCATTCTTTTGGGACCAGAAGAAAAAAAAATAAGGGAGAAAATAGACTTAGATAATTTAATTAATTACTAGCATTCCGTAATGAATAAAACATTTCTTTGGAATATGAGAGCTGAAGGAAAGATGATTTTTTTTTTTTTCCAAATCAGGGGCTGAAAGTGTTTAGGATTATGAAGGCCTAACCTTTACAGGTCACCTGTGTCGACGATGTGAAACTGAGATTTTTAAATTACTTGAAGAGGATAAAAACTTCTCCATCTTGTTCATCTGCTGATTACTTCCACTATAGAGAGATCGTACACTGTAGAATGCGCTAGATGGTTCTATAGAATAGCATTGGTTTGTTAATAGGTTTTCTACAGAGTTGCAAAGCTAGAAGAACGTAGTATTTGTGCGTTTAAAAGCCATGATTGTAACTGTCTTCACTGTGGGCTTGGATTGATGTCTGGTTGAACCAATTTCTCAGCAAGAGATTTTGGAGAACATGTGGGTTTTGGGGGGATAGTGCCTCTTATCTCTGGGGTAGATGATTTTTCAGTGCTTTTTTTTAATCCTAAGATACGGCGTCTACATGTCTTTATGGGCACAATTGAGGGCTTAAGCAATCAAATGTTCGTCTTTTGATTTTTTTAAATTTAATTCCCCTCTAAAATTTCTCCTCCAGATCCATAAACGAAACTTCAACGTAATATTCAAGTTGTGAAATCCGTTGACTGCTTGAAAACCTGCTTTATGAAATCAGAATGCCATCAGGAAGCACACGTTTTAGTATTTTTTTTAAATCAAATTTGATTATCTTCGTCTAGCTGTATGAAGAAGTGGCCATCCAACGAAGCAGTTTACAAATATGACCCATCTTAATTAATGTCCCCTCTTTCCACATTCTCCCCCATCCCTCCCCTACCCACCCCTGCCCTCAATTTTCTTAATTTGGTAGGATCTGCATTGGATTTTTATGACCCCATTCTCCCCTCCCTTTCCTCCCTTCATTCGTCTAAGTTTTAGTATTCTCATGCGTAAGTATCAAGAAGTAATTCTATTTCTGATGTGTATTGGGGCTTTTATGTCCTTAGCAAAGTAGATGATAGCGATGAAATCCATACTTTGGGTTTAAAATGATCCATCCTGTGCAATTCTTTTTGTTTTGCTGCACACATCTGGTGGGATTAACGGAAGCAACACAAGTGTAATCATGAAATATCCTTGGCATTGTCTCTCGCTATTTATCTTTTTGTTGTTGTTGTTGTTGGTTGTGGGGCTTGAACTCAGGGCCTGCGTGCTGTCCCTCAGCTCTTCAAGGCTGGTGCTCTACCACTTGAGCCACAGCGCCACTTCCAGCTTTTTCTGCTTATGTGGTGCTGAGGAATCGAACCCAGGGCTTCATGCATGCAAGATGAGCACTCTACCACTGAGCCACCTTCCCAGCCCCTATTTATCTTTTTTTTGTTTTCTTTTCAGATTTGTCTCTTGCTGAGGAAGAATTTCCCTCTCTCCAAGATGCTTTGATCCATGGATGTGTTAACTTGAACCATTTCTGGTTTTCCTTTTCACGTCAGGGATTGTTTTCTTTTTTAAATTTTAATTTAATTAAAAAAATTTTTTTGAAGGAGCTACTTTAATCAGATATATCATTAGAATATAATGAGAAAAAAAACCCAAAAATTTCATCTTCAAAGCATGTCCACTTATTCCTTGCCTGATTTTTACATCAAGGGTTTTAAAAAAATATTTCTCGTTTATTTATTTCTGCAATGCAATGGATGTTCCTGTAAGCTCATTCTAGTGGGAGCAACACAATTTAATTAATTAATCAATTGTGTTTATCAGGAGAGCAACACAATTTAAAGGTAGCATGCAGGGGTGAGGCGGGTTGAGGTGCATTGTACTCCTGAGTTGACGCATTAAATGGAGACTCTTCTGCATAACTTCCTATAATAATACTAGGGGCTGGGAAGGTGGCTCCCTCCCTCCCTCCCTCCCTCCTTCTCTGCCTTCCTTCCTTCCTTCCTTCCTTCCTTCCTGCCTTCCTTCCTCCCCTTCCTCTCTCCTTTCCTGCCTGTTTTTCTTTTTCACTTTTGAAAATGATCTTGTTTTCACTCTTTTAAAAGTTAATAATCGTACTTTCTTCATGAAGTTTTCCAGAACATTCAAGGTGGTATACCAGAAAATAAAAACCTGAAGCATTTATGTCTATTAGTTGCTACTGTTACTCTTAGAGTTAGTGTTTGGGAATTATTGTTTATTATTTACCTATTACCTAACCTCGTTATTGGAGGATGTCATCTGTGCTAATAGAGCTGATAGTTTAACCCACGAGGAAATGCCTGCTGGAATTAATGATGGTTCTGTGTTTTCCTAGTCTTTAAGTGACTAGATTCATTTATTCCTCTGATCTTTCAAGGCTATAGAATCTCTAAATGCCTAGAGATGTTATAGTTATCCTCTGTAAAATTCCCAAAGAAATCGAGGCAGCATCTTTGGAGAAGCAGAAAAGCAGTTTCGAGTTCTCAAAAATCAGAGAAGATGGAGAAACAACTCTCTGTTACAAAACCGCACCGGTGATCACAGCGCTGCCATAAATAAATAAATAAACGGGTGGGAAAGTATCTTATTTTCCCCCCCCTCAGTTATTAATAGCTTCTAGGAAGTACTGGAGTTGGTGGAGGGCAGTGTGAGCAGTCATACAGAACGAGTAAGAAATAGACTTGGCCCCAGTCACCAAGTGGCCAGAGAAGGGTTGGGAGAGTAGCAGGATGAATGGAGTGAAGTTGGCTGTCTTGGGTGGAGAAGGAACCGGCAAATCAGGTGAGCGATGGCATTTCCCAGGGTGGGCTGCAGAGAGCAAAACGAGCCATCCATACACTGGCACACTGACCACCACACCCCATCCACCGCCAGCAGCGCAGTGGCTCTTGGAGATGCAATGTATCTTCTGTGTTTGGAGGGACTTTTCCCTGTGTTTTCTTAATCAGCAAGGAGACTATGTATAAAAACACACGGGCAGCTTAGCCCCTTAGCGAGTATTGGAAGAGTCTGGATTTGGATGGTGCTTCTGCCCGTGTTTAAAACACCTAGGGAAATATCTGAACCATCTTCCCGTGGCTGTCCTGGGTGTGGTACACTCCCGTACACCTGCTCCTGGTGCTTGGTGTGAGGTTGTTTTAAAGGTACTGTGGCTGGAAGGACTTAGTGGGAGGGGGGGGCAAAGCTTTGGGGGGGGGGGCGCAGATAGACTGAGTCATGACTCTCTCAGTGTTGGGAGCTGTGGTTTCCTGTTGGTTTGGTTCTTATCCATAGACCATTGGGAATGTAATTCATACCAATACAGCCACAGCTGGCCAGATGCAGAGCTTCAATAGTGATGAAAAAAATAGATGTTACAGATCCTTTCCCAGTGTCTTTCAACAATTGAAAAATATAGGTGTATATATAAGTATAGATATGTAAGTATATAAATATATATGTATAACCTGGGATATATAATAAGAATATATATATAATATATATAATAGGAATATATCAAAGGAAACAGGAAACATGGATATATATAAAAGGAACAGGAATATATATATATAATAGGAATATATATAATAGGAATATATATAATATGATAGGAATATATCAAATATATATAATATATATTTATAATATATAATAGGAATATGTCAAAAGAAACATGGATATATAAAACATATATATGTTATATATGTGTGTGTATATCTATATCTATATAGTGGAACCTGGTTCCATGTTTCCTTTGATAAAGACATAAAACAAACCCAGGATGTAAGAGGGCTGTATTTCGAAGATCACGATCGATCTCTTTGTGTTGTAAGAGCTAGATAGCTCAGTGTATTGGCACTTAGGAAACAGCTTCACCATGACTTTCAAAGCAGTAGTTCAAGATTCCCCCAATTTATGACTATTATTATTCTCATTATTTTAATGTTTGAGAACATTATTGAGCTGATGGCTATAATGTAGAGGGAAATGGAGGGAAGTTTGAAGGTGTGCAGGGAGGGTTTGGTGGCAAAGTCCCATTTGATGTGGGTGTATCCTTAAATTATCGGAAGGTGAAAAGACAGCAAACTTGACTTGACTCCTTCTCAGCCCTGACAGTAAGGTTCCTGACCAAGAGATTCATCGGAGAATATGCTTCTAATTTCGGTAAGTACCACTTTAGGGTTTTTGTTGTTATTGTTGTTGTTTTCAAGTTTAAGACTCCAGCACTTAAATGACACTCTTATTAAGATCAGAGAAGCGTTTTGGTATGATCCGCTATATTCATACTTCATGGAGAAAGTTTATTTCTTTAGATCCTAGCTAGAGCTCTCCAAATAGGTATTTGAATTGAGTGCTTTTTAAAAAAAAATAAAAGTTTATTACTCCTTTGATGATGAAATGTCAGATCAGTTGATTTCCCATTCTAAAACACTCACGTCAGAATTCTTATCTGGTGTATGGAATAGATTTGAGAAATTAAGTCAGCGCCAGTTGAAACATACAAAAGACAAACTAGTGTTGAAAACAGAAACACTTACAAAAATAAAGCTTGTTATTTGAAAATCCATGCGTAAGAGTGGGAAAATTATCCCTCAAGATGCTATTATTAGGTAGGTTATTTATATACATTTCAGAGAAAATTTAAAAACAGTATATCATATGTAGTATAATATATGTACTATAAAGTATGGTCTATAGCCATAGTATAATTGTAGCATCATTTCTCCAACTCTACTTCAAATTTTTGTTACTTTAAAAAAAATTAGAATTAGCATGCACAGCTACCATTTGCGTATTTGTTCAGCCATTAATCAGAATTGTGTATCTGATCAGAACATGGGATATAGCATATATTTTTAAAAATCAAGGGTGACTGAAACATAAGAACTAAGAGATTGCGAGAAAGGGTGATCTTTTATTTTGTTTTTGTTGTTCATTCTATATTCTTTATGTGAAGTTCAGAAGAGTTCATGCTCCTGAGTATGTTTTTCTACTTAAAAAAAAAAAAAAACCACCAACGAAACAAACAAAGGAGAAATAAATCTTTAACACTTCACCTTGAGGTGGTATGAATAATGCTGTTTCCGAAAATGTCTTCCAAGTATTCCTTTGGCCTGTTTCCTTTACAGAAGCTAAACAAAGCATTCTCGGGACTATAACACGGCGAATATTTTAGGGCGAGTACTTGAAAGAGAAAGGAGAAGTCTATAAAAACAGGCATTGCTAGTGTTTTCATTTCTAGGGGCAAATAGAGAGAAAGAAAGAAAGAAAAAAACAACCAAACAACAACAACAACAAAA
Source organism: Dipodomys spectabilis (assembly GCF_019054845.1). Taxonomy (NCBI): domain Eukaryota; kingdom Metazoa; phylum Chordata; class Mammalia; order Rodentia; family Heteromyidae; genus Dipodomys; species Dipodomys spectabilis. The sequence goes on from NW_024871108.1 coordinate 126,108, forward strand.
AACCCTTCACCATGAAGGTCAAGTAGCTAAACAAGTAAGGAACGAGGCCCGAAGAAGTGTTTCCAAACCAAAATGAAAATACAAATGAAATGAAGCACAAATAATACACCATGCAGACTACAATGGCAGCTACAGGGAAAACCTTCACCTCCAGCGTGTAGAGTAGCTCTCAGATGCAAACAAATGGAATGTTTACGCCTCTCTAGCTTATGCCTGCACAGGAGAGATGGTCGGATGTCTTCACAGGTCAACAAAGCTATGAAAACAAACCACAAACAACCACTCCATCTTGTAAATGAAAGTTGCATTGGAAACTAATAATATATTATTGCACAATATATATAATATACGCACACATATATATTTATATTTTTATATATTTGGTCCAGAGTTAGCAGCAAATCCACCCAGTTTGAAAGAAGCTCTGTGAAAACATAATTTAAGGTTCATGACATGGTCATGAATGTCCTTAAACAAAACCTGGAAGGATTTTGGTTTTGGGTGTGTGCCAGTCCGGGGTCTTGAACTCAGGGCCTGGGCTCTGTCCCTGAGCAGACAAATCTAAGAGACTCTTCAAATGAACCAGCAAAAAGCCCCAAAGTGGAGCTTAAGTGGTAGAGCTTCAGTCTTGAACATAAAAGTTCAGGGACCAGCTCCCAGGCCCTGGGTTCAAGTCCCAGTACAGGTAAAGATGCTGTTAGAGCTGGCGTTAATTTCTAAGAGACTTTTCTGAGTAAATACAATGCAAACATGGTCACCTCCAGTAGAGATAAGCTATTGGACTATTCGAAATTGTGACTGTGTGTGTGTGTGTGTGTGTCAGACTTAAATTCCCTTTCTCATTCTGTTTGTTTTTTTTTTTACATGTGGACAATGTATCTATGTATTTATATATCTATCGTTTTTATTTTTTATTTTTATTTCATCACAGAATCTATCTACAAAAAGCATCTGTGTTTGGAAGGGAAACCATTAAGTTTGGAAATATATGACCCTTGCTCTCAAGTAAGTGAAACCCAACACGTTTTCATTATACTTTTCTAATATCATTTGGAGAAGAGTATGTAAAGGGTACGTGAATCACTGTCTGTGTTAAAAGTAACAGTTCACATCTTCTCATTTCTAATAGTGAAAATATTGGAAGGTTGGTTTTAGTATTTCCAATTGTACTGCTTGGCTCTTTTAGTTTATATCCAAATTGGTCTGTCTGTCTGTCTAATTTTATCATTATTATTTTGTCAGTCCCGGGGCTTGAACTCAGGGCCTGGGTGCTGTTCTTGAGCTTTTTCACTCAAGGCTGGCGCTCTACCACTTGAACCACAGCTCCACATCTGGCTTTTTGGTGGTTCATTGGAGATCAGAGTCTCACGGACTTTCCTGCCCTGGGCTGGCC